>NC_056737.1:1752652968-1752864855 GCF_019279795.1 Protopterus annectens | reverse complement strand
ATGGACTTGTCTACACTGATAAGTGAATACTATAAACATAAATGAAAATCACTGATTTGTGCTCAGGTTTTAACAATAGAAGATGATACATGTGGAGTTGCATTAGAAATGATAATATTAGGAAGGACAAAGCCCACTACGTTGTGTACACTACTTAAGATGTTAGCACATAGTCAGGGAGGCAATGGGCATACTTTCCATACTTTCCATTTGTAGTGTAAGTGAGTCATTTTATTGCAAGATAATTCAAGTCACCTAGAATAAAAGTGTTTGGGTTTCTAGGCATATTGTTTATGGCATTAAAGTAGCTATAGTGATCACTGAAAGACATGAAGTTAAATCTACAACTGAATATGAAACTGTAGTTGATTTTGTTTATGATGATTTCAACTTCCATAATTTAAAAAATGGAGCCATGAAGAATCTACTTTGATGGGGGCAGGGGGCAGACAATGACAGACATGCCCCCATGTTTGCCTGTAGTTCTCAGTGAATGATAGTCACTACACTCAGGAAGAAGAGTTGGATTTGTTAATTTGGACTGCTTAATAGACAGATTTGGACCAAAAAACAGATGTTTGAGGCAAATGTTTTAGCCAGAATATGAAAGCCTTAGTATGACAGACATATACCTCACCATGCAAAGCAGGGAGTCGCTCATCTGTGTCTTCTAAAGCAGACATAAACTGAATCCAACCTAAAATGATGCCAGCTCTTTATCCAGCTATTGGAGAAAGTTATCTTGTCCCTAAAGTTTGGCATCTTTCTAGGTGATGTAAAGACACCACTCAAACCAGTCTATTGCCTGCCTCTGCCACATGCATAACAATGTGTACCATATCCTTCTACCTCCTCCCTTGAGTAGAGCACCTGAGGTCATTCACTTCAACATAGGCCACCTTCATGGCATAGCTGGTTTGTCAGGGTGGACGCATCCAACAGCCTTCATAAGACAGCAGATTCTAACTGGACAAAATAGCTAACAGTTATAGGTTCATAGGCTCATATGTGTATACTAGGCTAATAAGCACTGGGGCCTTTATAAGCTTAGCAAAGCCAAGCATCCCAATTGTATCTTGCAAGTGTATGTGCCTTAGAGGTTTTAAAGGGTATATGCAAGCTAGGGCAAGGTTTACTGGCTGTCTCTATCCATCAGAGACATAGATGCTAGACACAGGTGTACTAATGATTTCCCATCAACTAGTCTAGGTTTCTTTTGAAAAGTGTCAGGGAAGAGATTCACTTCTCATGGATGGGAAGCCTGTTCCTGAGAAGGAAATTCTCTGAGACACATACCTGTCCTTGCAACGTGTCCTATTTTTGTCACAAAGTTTAAATTCTCAAATCAGGTAATTCTGATGCTACTCATTTTACAGATATGTAAAAGGTCCTTCAGAGTGGGATCTAAGGATGCCTTGTATTCTAGGCATAGATCTTCTCAGCAGTCTGTAGGAAAGAGGGTAGAGAAAGGACTTTAAAGTATCTGCATAGGGTGTGCTGTTTACAACCTGTATTCTTTTTGTGAAGAACCTTTGTGGACATTCCAGTTGTTGCATGTGCTTGGTCAAGTATATACAGAAGGGGACATTGTACTTAATGGTGGGCCTGATGAGGACTAAAAATGGTGGACCAATGACATCCTTAGACATAGACACCATGTCCATGTCCTTGCTTAACTTTCTTACTACCTTAGACATATGTTGGTCAAACACCAGGTTATTTTATATATATATATATATATATATATATATATATAAGGGTCTACTGCTTTCCATCGAAAATACACTTCTTCGAAATAGAGCAGTAGACCCTACACTTCAGCGAAAGTCCACTTAAATGAAAGTGCACTTTCACTGAAGTCTAGTTCCCCGGGCTATGCAAAAAAAAAAAAAAACCACTAAAACATGTTTTGCAGGGGGGCAAGCCCCACTGTACCCCCACACCCCCCTACTTAAATATACCAACTCCGAGATTGCACTACAGTGGGGAAAAGGGAATATTCCCATTCCGCTGTAGTGTGACTGCCGAAGTCAAAGTTCGAAGTTTCACTACTTCGAACAAGTGGAATCGGTGAGGTGGGGTTTGAAGTAGTGAAACTTTGAACATATTGACGGATCCTATATATATATATATATATATATATATATATATATATATATATATATATATGTACCCAAATCCCTGACTACTGGCTGTACTCTTGGTGTGTTATTGATGTGGTAATTTCCTAAGGTGTCTGACTTACCAAAAGGTACAATTAAATATTTCTTAACACTGAGCTTTAAGTTTTGGCTTTGGCACCAATCATGTATCTGCATTAGTCCTTCCTGTAGGATGTTAGTATTTTGGGGTACTGTATGACTCTCCAAGTTTGCAACTGTCTGCAGACTTGGTCAGCCAGATGCCCTTGACATTGAGAATGACATGTCCAAGAAGGAGATGTCAAAAAGCAGAAGACCCAGCACAGAATGCTTAAGTACTCTGCTAGTGACCAGCCTCTTTGTGGAGCTGGTCACTCCTATCCCAACTTCGTGGGTCCTGTTTAAATCTATGAACCTAGGAAGGACAGTCAGACTAAGTAATGGTGTAGTGTGAAGGTTGAAAAACTCAGATAATAAGCATTCAGCCATAATAGCTATTCCATTCATAGGGAAAAAGGGAAAGGGTTAATGAGGAGAACAATGCCTTCCCCTGTCAGGTTGTTGCATGTTTCCAAAAGTCTCTTGGGTGACAGCATAGTTTGTACTGCCCTTTGTAGCAGCTTTATTAGTTGCATTTCTTAAATTCACATAACTCATTATAGAATCCGAATCTCTATTTGTCTTCTCACACCTTTTGTATTTTAACCCATTAATATGTGGTGACATGATTTTGCCACCCACGATTCCCTGTTGCCTCTCCTTTTTCTAGGTTTAAATGAAAAGTATTTATCCTGGAGGTGTGACACTATTTTAAGAGAGAGAACTGCATCATCTTCTAATGAATTACAAAAATAAATGGGGACCAGTATGTTGCTTTAAATTATGACATTAATACATACAGAGTTTTCACGGATCTAGTTCATACCAACAAGATCATCAGGAGGATTTTATTTTTTTACTGGACTAGTAACAATGTGACACATAAGCATGCACCATATTTTTTTATTCTACCAAATGTCTGTAATAGCCTGGTTGAGCAGAGAATGATTATATTTTAGATGATTAAATGAGGTAAGTAACTTGACTTTGTTCAATTCTGTTAAGCAGGTTAGTTTAAGTAGTATAAAGGACTCTTCTATGGGTAAAATATCTGCAGAAAGCTTCCAGAATATATGTAGTATAGCAGTATTCTAATGCAATGCTTAAGCACATGTTATAGTATGAAACAGCAGCATTACAGAAGGTGCTACACTGCCTGCAGTCATAACTGTATGATTTCTCATATTTCGCACACATTTATCAAGCTCCAATGTGCTTAGTATCTATAGGCATGGTCATATTTAACAGAAGCTGTAAAAAGTCTAAACATGAAACATGATCCCAATCCAGTTCCACATAAAACAAAACTATTGATGTAAAAAAGCTTTTAATCATCTTTGGACTTTCAATTTCAAAATATTGGCATTTCAGACTAGCATGCTGATCTAAGCACAACATGAGCAATTTGAGTATTTCAAATGAAGGCTCTGTGCTAGCCCTCAGTGCAGTTTTTTGGCAGCTCAGGTCAGCAGTTAATGTTCTCAGCTTCCATAGCCCATTGCTTTTCTCTAGTTCCAAAGCCAAGAATGGGGCCATCATCTTTCATTTAGATTCTAAGAATGTTCAAACATTGTTTTCCTTGTGATTACAGCTTCTGTCTTCCAGTCCACTGTTACACAGAATGGAGGGCTTCTGGCAGAGCCATTATTCTGCTTATATGGTCTTGCGTAATTCCAGATGTCCATTTTATCAGTGGTTTCAGGATCAATTCCAGGTCCTGACCAGTCATACTCAATCTGACCCATCATTAATCAGGATCAGTATTCCACTGGGGTTCTCTGTCCAATGTTAGAAATACTGTTTAGATAATCTACAGTTCATAGTGTATAGTGGGAAGACCCAAGGCAGACTAAGACTGAAATATAGATTGTGGAACTGAAAATGAAGGAAAGACATTCAAAATATGAGGCAATATGAAATAAAATCACTGTGCAAGCATCTGAAAATGCAGACCATGGTAATAATGTTTATTTTGCCATTACATAACACAAGAATACAAAGGAGATCAAATAATTTAATAATCAAAATAAATATTTAAATAAAATAGTCAGTGCACAGCAGGACCCTCAAGTAGCACAATAAGTAACAGAGACAATTTATGACATTCTGGTAATTTATGATTATACTGCATATTCAGAATGCTGATATTATTGACAAGTATGTCAGCCATAACCTCATTGTATAAACCTGCACAATAGGAGCTACACTGTTTGTTAACACATTACTAAGGTTGGGATAATTAAATCAGTTAGATTTGTATGAGTGGCCAATAAATGTAGCATGCTTCTGGCAGGGAAGCTGAAATGCAATTAGTAGCTAAACATATGTGACAAAAGCAGGGTTAGACGAATTTTAATTGAAGCTGAAAGTAACCTTATCTTAGTGACGGTTAGACACTTTTTTCTTTTAAAAATATATTATGAATAAGTCTTCTTGCATCTGTGTAAGTATAAATATGTCCATAATGAAGACATTAGCATAAAGATGAGTTGTGGTAACAGGGAAGGCTTACTGTATCATAAGGTATATTATATAGATCTAACATGTATAACATTCTTTTCATTTTCCTGAACTGTACGAGTCACTAAGCTGCTAAAATGTGTCAAGGTCACGATGATTTAGTACAGCTTACCAGATTATATAAATATGACTGACATGCCAGATAAATCCCTACATTTTACATTTTTAATGCTTTCATTCCAGTTTTCAGCTCAGATAATTAGTTTTATAGAGTAAACACTACTAGTTCACAAAAGGAAATTTTTCAGGCCTCAACTCTCCAAGACTCAGTTCCCCAATAATGCATGAATTTCCACTGAAAAGAATTATCAGGTAACCCTGCAGGCATTAAGTGTATGTCCTTTTCCTCCTTGTAATGTGACCATGGAGGTGATTATATATGTTGCGGGTAAAGAGGGTCTTACCCCTGCAAAACAACAGTGTTTTCAGAAGTAAATTTTCATCAGGTTGTCTGATGTGGAGTAGAAACTTGAGAGATTATGATCAGTCCACTCATAGTAAATAATACACCTGCTTTTGTAACATGGATTTTCTTGCAATTCTTTACTGTGGACTGTGTTGCCTGTGAAGTCAGATAAGAAGCTTAACAGGGAGGAGACTGAATTAGTAACACTGACTTGAAAACACTTCGGCAAGAACTTATGGTACCATAATATCTATTATTTACTAAATCATATAAATATGGGGAGATTCCTCAAGATTGGAGACATGCGCTTATTAAACATGTCTTCAAGGGAAAGGGGAGTAGGACAAACCCAGAGTCATACAGACCCTTAAGTCTAATTTCATGTTGTGAAAAAATAATGGAGAAGATAATATTGGACAAGTTATTGTCAGAACTGGATCGGTTGGTTCTTGAAACCATATATCAGCATGCATATGTTAAAAACAGATCTATTACCACCTGTAGCATGATGTTCTATAACAATACAATAACAGCTATGAATGAAAAATTGTGCTGTGATGTAATTTATATAGATTTAACTTCAGTATTTGACAGGGTCATACACAAAACATTGATCAATAAATTAGTACAACTAGGTATTGATGTACTCTTGATAAGATGGATAGCTGTATGGCTTATAAATAGTAATACAAGAATCATACAGCAACTGGACAGGTGAACTCCTTTGTTACAGTCAGGATGTCCCACAGGGCTCTGTCCTAGGCCCTTACTTGTTTAGATTGTATCTTTCAGACCTAACTTTTCAGACCTAACTTTTCATCTGAGGTGTTCTACTGTCTATATGCAGAGGACCTGAAATTGGGTAAACTGATTATATGTGTTACAGATGGGGCATGTCTGCAAAATAACTTGACTAAATTGACCATTTGGGCACAGGAGAATAATATGCTGATAAATACATCAAAACAAAGCATATGAGATTTGGGAGACATATATTGAAAGGTGAATATTTAGAATAGCACACAGTGACTGAAACTGAAGACTCATTTAAGGACCTGGATATATGGGTAAATTCAGATATGAGTTTTTCTGATCATGTCAACCAATTGGTTAATGATAATTATAGAACTATAGGTTGTATAAAAAGATATATAAAGTCTAGGAAATCAAGATTGATGAAGTCATTGTTTCTTAGTTACATTAGACCCAAACTTGAGTATGGAATAACAATATGGAAACCCTTTAAGAAAACAAGCATGAGTAAACTGGAAAAAAAACAGCAGAGATATACCAAAGGCATCCATGGATGTGAAAATTTAAGTTATTATGGAAGACTAAAATATCTGAACTTGTACAGTGTTTCTTATAGATTTCTAAGATTTCTCTCTTTCTCATACGTACACACACGCACACACACGCACACACGCACACACACACACACACACACACACACACACACACACACACACACATATGGATAAGATTAGTCAGTGACTTATTTAAGGCTTCTGAGTTGAATTGTAAGATATATTTTTATTATATTATTCCATAAGCGTGTACCACATTAACTGCAAAAGCTCACCCAGACTCTGACACAACTTGCTGTGAGGGAAAGGTTAGTTTGTTTTTCCTTTCTTGTATTTTGTATTACTTTCTTGTCTTCTATCTTGTGTACTGTGATTTGTTTTCTTTATGCAGTCTTTTCCTTGTATTTTGCTTTTAATTGCTTATTAAAACTTGGAAAGAAGCCACAGCTGTGTCTCTTATGAGTCACACAGAAATTGAAGCAGGTCAATTAAGTAGACACACAGAAGTTAGAACAGGTCAATTAAGGTTAATTATCTGTGAACATAGGGGGTGGAGCTAGGAACTAAACCTTCTATTTAAGTGGTAAAAAAAATCAAAGCTTTACTTGAAAAGTTCACACAGACTCTGCCACAACTTGCTGAGAGGGAAAGGTTAGTTTGAGTTTAATTTCTTGTATTTTGCATTAATTTATTGCCTTCTTCTATTTTGTATACTGTGATTTGTTTTCATTACACGGTGTTCTACTTGTATTTTGCTTAATATTGCATATAAAAATTTGGAAAGTGACAATGGCTGTGTCTCTTGCGAGTCACACAGAAATTAGAACAGTTCAATTAAGGAGTCACACAGAAGTCAGAAAGGTTAATTAAGGTTAATTATCTGTTAATTGAGGGGATGGAGCTAGGACCTAAGCCTTTTATTTAAGGGGCAAAATAAAAAATTTGAGCTTTACTGGAAAAACTCAGCCACATCTTTATATAATAGAAAGGTTACTTTGCTCTTGATTTCTTATCTTTCGTATTACTTTATTTCCGTCTTCTATTTTTTATACCGTGATTTCTTTTCTTTGCACTGTATTTCACTTGTATTCTACTTTTAATTGCATATTAAAACTTGAAGACCACAGCTGTGTCTCTTCCAAGTCATACAAAAATTGGTACAGGTCAATTAAGATGACACACAGAAATTAGAACAATTCAATTAAGGTTAATTATCTGTGAACTGGGGGCATGGAGCTAGTCCCTAAACCATCTATTTAAGAGGTAAAATAAAACATTTCAAAGCTGTACTGGAATATCTCACTAAGCCTATGCCACACCTTGCTGTGAGGGAAAGTTTAGTTTGTTTTTGCTTTCTTGTATTTTGTGTTACTTTATTGCCTTCTTATATTTGGTATACTATGATTTGTTTGTTTTATACTGTGTTTTACTTGTATTCTGCTTTTAATTGCAGACTAAAACCTTGAAAGAGATTACAGCTGTGTCTCTTGTAAGTCACAAATAAATTAGAATGGGTCATTTAAGGAGTCACACAGAAGTTAGAGCAGGTCAGTTAAGGTTAATTATCTGTGAACTGAGGAGGTGGTGCTAGGAACTAAACCTTTTAAAGGGGTAAAATAAAACATTTCAAAGCATTACTGGAAAAGCCCACCTAGACTCTTGACACAAGCTGCTTTTAGGGAAAGTTTAGCTTCCTTTTGCTTTCTTGTATTTTGTATTATTTTATTGTCTTCTATTTTGTATACTGAGATTTGTTTTCTTTACACTGTGTTTTACTTGTATTCTGCTTTAAATTGCATATTAAAACTTGGAAGAAGATCTCAGCTGTCTCTCTTGTGAGTCACACAGAAATTAGAACAGGTCAATTAACGAGTCACACAGAAATTGGAACAGGTCAGCACACTTAATAATCCCAGTCCTAGAATCTTAGAACTCATATCAGCTATTATAAATGGTTCCTTTAAGAGTATATCACTTACATCTAAGATATACAAAACGACTAGAAGTTAGTTTTGTTCTCTAGGTTTATCCTTCTGGAATTACCCAATTAAAATAAACAATCATGAATTTGCAATAAAGAATAAGAAAGTATGCCTGAAATTAGTAGGAAAGTCAGCATCTTTTCCATACTGGAGAATTTATACATGGGAATTTTTACATAGAAGTTTCTTGACTCCGCATAAGGTTGCCTTACGCTACAAAAAAGATAATATAAATTGTTGGAGATGTGAAACAGCAGTTGATGCTGACTGGCTACATATGATTAATAATTGCAAAATGGTAACATCTTTTTCGTCTGATTTTAGAAACTTTTGTAAAGTTTTGTGGACAATAATTGCATTATAGCTAACTTTGTTACATTGTTTAATTTGCCTATTCCAGAAGTTACACCATCACACCAAATAGCTCTTCTTTGGTCTTTGTTATCTATAGCAAGGAAAGTTATAATGAAAAACTGGAAAACAAAGTCTATTATCTCTTTTAATAGTGAATTTATTCATATTGCAAAATCAGTTTGTAAAACTGAAATCTCTACTATAAAAATAAGAAATAGCAACACAAATCATCAACTAAATGTATGGCAGAATTTATATAACCATTTGGAGAAATATTAATTGCATATATTTGCTTACTTTGTTGTGGACATTGTATACAGTTTATTCTTTTAAATTGTATTTGTATATAGTTTTGTTTGATAATCTGAAAACCAAATACATTTTTTTGAGTAAAAAGGAAGTTAGAAGAGGTCAAATAAGGTTGATTGTCTGTGAAATGGGGGGTGGAGTTAGGAACTAAACTTTCATTTTAATGGGTAAAATAAACATATTAAACCTTTACTGGAGAAGTTTAACACAGACATTTTGCTACACAATGATATGAGGGAAAGGTTAGTTTGCATTTGCTTTCTTGTATTTTATTTTACTTTATTTCCTTCTTCTTTTGTATACTGTGATTCGTTTTCTTTCCACTGTGTTTTACTTGTATTCTGCTTTAAATTGCATATTAACAATTGGAAAGAGACCACAGCTGTATCTCTTCTGAGTCACACAGAAATTAGAATAGGTCAATTAAGCAGTCACACATAAGTTAGAGCAGGTCAATTAAGGTTAATTGTCTGTGAGTTAAGGGATAGAGCTAGGAATAAAACCTTCTATTTAAGGGGTAAAATAAAAAAAATCAAAACTTTACAGAAAAAGTTCACCCAGACTCGACACAACCAACCTTGAGGGAAAGGTTAATTTGCTTTTCCTTTCCTGTATTTTGTATTATTTTATTGCTTTCTTCTATTTTCTATACTATGATTTGTTTTCTTTACACTGTGTTTTACTTGTATTCTGCTTTAATTGCATACAAAAACTTCAAAAAAAAAAAAGGCCACAGCTTTGTCTGTTGTGAATCACACAGAAATTAGTACAGGTCAATTAGGGAGTCACACAGAAGTTAGAACAGGTAAATTTAAGGTTCATTATCTGTGAAATGAGGGGGTGGTGCTAGCATCTAAACCTTCTATTTTAGGGGTTAAATAAAGCATTTCAAAGCTTTACTGGAAAAGCTCACACAGACTATGCAACCATTCTACTGTGAGGGAAGGGTTAGTTTGGTTTTGCTTTCTTTTATTTTGTATTACCTTATTGCCTTCTTCTAGTTTGTTTACTATGATTAGTTTTATTTGCACTGTCTTTTACTTGTATTCTGGTTTAATTGCATAACAAAACTTGAAAAGAGATCTCAGCTGTGTCTCTTCTGAGCATAACAGAAATTCAAACATGTAAATTAAGGAGTCACACAGACATTAGACCAGGTCAATTAAAGTTTCTTATCTGTGAATTAAGGAGGTGGAGCTTGGAACTAAACTTTCTATTTAAGGGGTAAAAAAAAATTTCAAAGCTTTACTGGAAAAACACACCCAGACTCTGCAACAACTCACAGGGAGGAAAACACTCATCCAGACTCCGCAACAACTCATAGGGAGGGAAAGGTTAGTTTGCTTTCACTTTCTTGTGTTTTGCATTACATTATTGCCTTTTTCTATTTTATATACTGTAATTTATTTTCTTCACATTCTTTTATTTGTATTCTGCTTTTAATTGCATATTAAAACTTGTAAAGAGACCATAGCTGTGTATCTTGTGAGTCTCACAGAAATTATAACAGGTCAATTATGGAGTCAACTAGAAGTTAGGAAGGTCAATTAATGTTAATTATCTGTGAAATGAGGGGATGGAGATAGGAATGAACCCATCTATTTGACAGATGAAGTAAAACATTTCACAGCTTTAATAGAAAATCTCACCCAGACTCTGCCACAACTTTCTGAGATGAAAGGGTTAGTTGATTTTCTTTCTTGTATTTTGTATTACTTTATTGCCTTCTTCGGTTTTGTACACTGTGATTTCTTTCCTTTACTCTGTGTCATGATTTGCTGTGAGGGAAAGGTTTGTTTGGTTTTGCTTTCTTTTATTTTGTATTACCTTATTGCCTTCTTCTATTTTGTTTACTATGATTAGTTTTCTTTGCACTTTTTACTTGTTTTCTGCTTTTAATCGCATATTAAAATTTGGGAAGAGACTACCGCTGTATCTGTTGAGAGTCACACAGAAATCAGAGCGGGTCATTTAAGATGTTATTCAGAAGTTAGAACAGGTCAATTAATGTTAATTATTTGTGAACTGAGGGTGTGAACTAGGAACTAAACCATCTATTTAAGTGGTAAAAATAAAACAGTTCAAAGTTGTACTGGAAAATCTCACACAGACTCTTCCACAACTTGCTTTGAGGGGAATGATAGTTTAATTTTGCTCTCTTGTATTTTGTATTACTTTGTTGCCTTCTTCTATTTTGCATACTGTGATATTTCTTTATATTGTGTTTTACTTGTATTCTGCTTTTAATTGCAGATTAAAACTTTGAAAGAGATTGCAATTGTGTTTCTTTTGAGTCACACAGAATTTAGAACAGGTCAATTAAGGTTAATTATCTGTCAACTGAGGTGGTGGTCCATGGAAATGAACCTTCTATTTAATGGGTAAAATAAAACATTTCAAAGCTTTATTGGAAAAGGACACCTAGACTCTCACACAGATTTCAGTGAAGGAAAGGTTAGTTTGCATTTGTTTCTTCTATTTTGTTTGACTTTATTGCTTTCTTCTGCTTTGTGAAATGTGATTTGTTTTCTTTACACTGTGCTTTTCTCGTATTCTTCTTTTAATTGCACATTAAAACTTGGAAAGAGATGACAGTTGTGTCTATTGTGAATCACACAAAAATTAGAAAAGGTCAGTTAGGGAGTCAAACAGAAGTTAGAACAGGTCAGTTAAGGTTAATTATCTGTGAGCTGAGAGGTGGTGCTAATAACTAAATCTTCTGTTTTAGCTGTAAAATAAAATATTTCAAAGCTTTACTGGAAAAGCTCACCCAGACTCCGTCATAACTTACTTTGAGGGAATTGTTAGTTTGGTGTTGCTTTCTTGTATTTTCTATTACCATATTGCATTCTTCTATTTTGTATACTGTGATTTGTTTTCTTTATACTGACTATTACTTGTTCTCTGCCTTATTCAATATTAAAACTTGGCAAGAGACTACAGCCATGTCTCTTCTGTGTCCCACAGAAATTAGAACATGTCAGTTAAGGAGTTAAAAAGAACTTAGAACAGATCAATTATGGTTTATTATCTGTGAACTGAAGGTGGTGGATCTAGGAACTCAACCTCCTGTTAAAGGGGTACAATAAAACATGTCAAAGCTTTACTGGAAATGCTCACCCAGACCCTGCCACAACTTGCTGTGATAGAAAGGTCAGTTTGTTTTTGGTTTCCTTTATTTTGTATTACTTTATTGCTTTCTTTTATTATGTATATTGAGATTTGTTTTCTTTACACTGTGGTTTACATGTATTCTACTTTTGATTTTATATTAGAACTTGGAACAGGCCACAGTTGTGTCTCTTGTGTGTCACCTAGAAATGAATACTGGTTAATTAAGGAATGACACAGTTGTTAGAACAGGTCAATTAAACTTAATTATCTATTAACTGAGGGGGTGGAGCTAGGAACTAAACATTCTATTTAAGGGGTAAAATAAAACATTTGAAAGCATTACTGGAAAGGTCACTCAGACTCTGCTATAACTTGCTGTGAGGGAAATGTTGGTTTGCTTTTACTTTCTTGTATTTTGTTTACTTGATTGCCTTCTTCTATTTTGTATACTATGATTTGTTTTCTGTTTACTGTGTTTTACTTTTGTTCTGCATTTAGTTGCATATTAAAATTTCGAAAGAAATTACAGTTGTGTCTCTTGTGAATCACATTGTAATTAGAGCAGATCATTTAAGGAGTCACACAAAAGGTACAGCGGGTCAATTAAGGTTAATTATCAATGAAAATGAGGTGATGGCGATGTTTTATTATTTTATTTTATTCTAGTTGCATATTTTTACCAGGATGTCTACTGGGCCAGAGTGAGTGTAGTTTCAGTAGAGGACCAGGGATAAAACATCCTAAAATAGAGTAGATATGTCTAAATCTTTTGATACTGTTTTCCACAAGCACCTTCTCTGTCATCTCTCAAACCTTAATCTCTCACCTAACACTTTATCCTGGTTCTCCAGTTATCTATCAGACAGATCATAGGCAGTCAAATGAAAGAGCTCCATCTCTTCCTTCCTACCTACCCCAACTGATGTACCCCAGGATTCCATCCTTGGGCCAATGCTTTTTAACATCATCAATAACTTTCACACTGCTATACCTGATGCTAAAATCATTCAATATGCAGATGATTCAACCTCAGTCTGCTCTGCCTCAAACCTCTTTTAAATTCTGACTAAAACCCAAACTGCCTTCTCAACAATTGAAAACTGGATGCACCAAAACCACCTCTCTCTCAATGCAAATAAATCAAAAAATCTACTATTCCCTCCCACTAAGACCCTCTCCTATGATAAAAACAACTTCAAAGTCTATAGTCAGACCAACTCACCTATAGAAGTGGTCCCCTCTGCCAAACTACTTGGCATTACTGTTGATGAACACCGCAAGTTTGATATCCGTATTCAACAAAACATTAAGAAAACCCATCAAAAGCTAGGTATGCTGGAGAGGAACAACCACTTTCTCTCCAACTCTACCAGGCAAACTCTGGCCATGACTTATCTTCTTCCTTCCTTATTATACGGAGCCCCTCTCCTAACCAACCTGTCCTCCTCTATCACCTCTAAACTAGAAAACTGTTGCAACAAAATCTCTAAATTTGCCACTAAATCTAAAAATAACTCCCATCATTGCCTTACCCTACAATCCCTGAATTGGCTCAAACTCCCAAACTACCTAGACTACCTCCAACTCACTACTGCACATAGACTCGTATTTCATCCAACAAAATGTCCTGCTCTATCTAATATCCTTCGCCCTTATACACCCAACAGAGCCCTCAGACCTGAAAATCAAAACTTAATTTCTGTCCATAAACCTAAACATCCTACTGGCCAACTTCTCCTCTCTTACTCACTAGACAAAAAATGGAATTCCCTTACCTCCACTCTAAGAACCATACCAAACTCAGAAAACTTCAAAACCCAACTATTCAAACACCTGCCCACTAAATGGAAATGTACTTGCCTTCACCCAACCTAATCCTAGGGGGTTCTCTCTCTGGTTCCCAAGCTCTCTATAACTCTCATAGCTATCTTCCTATGAGCCTATCTAAGCTCTCAGCAACTCCTATAGCTACTCCCTCTCTAAGCTCTCAACTAGTCCTACAGCTACTTTCACACAACTCCACTTTGTAAATATTGTAAATAGCATTCTACTGTAGATGTGTGTGTATATAAAGTGTATCCATATTTTCTTAAAGGTTTGTATGCAAATTGTTTCCACACCTAATACATAACTGTTTTCCTCAAATGAAACTGTATAATCCCTTAACTTCAATCTTATTGAATTTAACTATGCAAGATATTGAATGTGTTTATTTGTAACTGTTCTACATAATGTCATATTTTATACTAAGTATCACTTGTATCTCAATTGTATAGTGCATCTTGGAGCTTTTCTCCCTGGGCCTCCAATGAAAATGGGTCAATTCGGCCCAGTGGACTTCCCCGGTAATCAAACCAGAAATAAATAAATAAATAGATATAAATAAAGCTACAGAATCATAACAGTATTAAAAACAGACATGATACAGAATACTTATTACAAAGAAATGATAAAATAAAATAAAATAGATGGTATGTATACAAGTTACAAAAATACTAGGTTACAGTGAGTAATACAAAAGAGATTTTAAAGATACAAAACAAACATGAGTGCCAATCAATAATATAGAATTTATATATGTGCAAGCTAGAAACTAAACCTTCTATTTAATGGGTAAAATAAAAATTTCGAAGATTTACTGAAATATCTCACCCAGACTCTGCCACAAATTTTTGTGAGGGACAGGTTGTTTTGCATTTGCTTTCTTCTATGTTATATTATTTGACTGTTTTCCTCTTTTTTGCATACTGTGATTTTTCTTCTTTACACTGTGATTTACTTGTATTCTGCTTTTAGTTACATATTAAAATTTAGAAAAAGACCACAGCTTTGTCTTCTGAGTGTCACACAGAAGTTAGAAAATGTAAATTAAGGTTAATTATTGGTGAACTGAGGGGTGGTGCTAGGAACTAAACCTCCTAGTTTAGGGGTAAAATAAAACATCTCAAAGCTTTATAAGAAAACTCACCCAGGGTCTACCACAACTTGCTGAGATGGTATTTTGAACACACCTTATTACCCTGTTCTGTTTTATATACTGTGGTTAGTTTTCTTTCCACTGCCCTTTACTTGATTTCTGTTTTGTCTCTTGTGAGTCACACAGAAATTAGAGCAGGTCAATTAAGGTTTATAATCTGTGAACTGAGGGGGTGGTGCTAGGAACTAAATCTTCTATTAAAGGGGTACAATAAAAATGTCAAAGCTTTACTGGAAATGGTCAACCCAGACTCCAGCGCAACCTGCAGTGAGGGAAAGGTTCATTTGCCTCAGCTTTCTTATATGTTGTATTACTTTATTGCCTTCTTTTATTTTGTACGCCATGATTTGTTTTCTTTACATTATGCTTTGCACGCATTCTGCTTTTAATTGCATATTAAAACTTGGGAAGGCACCACAGCTGTGACTCTTGTAAGTCACACAGAAATTAGAACAGAGCAATTAAGGAATCACACAGAAGTTAGAAAAGGGCCAGTTAAGGGTAATTATCTGTAAACTCAGCGGTGGTGCTAGCAACTAAATATTCTATTTTAGGGATTAAATAAAACATTTTAAAGCTTTACTGGAAAAGCTCACCTAGACACTGTCAAAACTTGCTGTGAGGGAAAGGTTTTTTTTACATTTTTAATTTCTTCGGTTTTGTATTGTTTTATTGCCTTCATCTATTTTGTATACTGTGATTTGTTTTCTTTACCGGTGTTTTACTTGTAGTCTGCTTTAATTGCATAGTGAAACATGGAAAGAGACCACAGCTGTGTCTGCTGCGAGTCACACATAAATAAGGACAGGTCAATTATGGACTCACACAGAAGTTAGAACAGCTTATTTAAGGTTAATTCTCTGTGAAATGAGGGTTTTGAGCTAGGAACTAAACCTTCTATTTAATGGGTAAAATAAAACATTTCAAAGCTTGTGGGAAAGGTTAGCTTGTTTTTCCTGTCTTGTATTTTGCATCGCTTTATTGACTTCTTCTATTTTGTATACTGTGATTTGTCACACTTTGGTTTTCTTGTATTCTGCTTTTAAAAGAGACTACACCTGTCTCTCTTGAGAGTCACATAGTAATTAGAACAGGTCATTTAAGGAGAATCCCAAAATTTAAAACAGGTCAGTTAAGGTTAATTATCTGTGATGTGAAGGGGTGTAGCTAGGAACTAACCATCTTTTTAAGGGGTAAAATAAAACATTTAAAAACTGTACTGGAAAATCTTACCCAGACTCTACCACAACTTGCTATGAGGGAAAGGTAAGTTTGCTTTTGCTTTCTTATATTTTATATTACTTTACTGAATTACTCTGTTTGGTATACTGTGATTTGTTTTCTTTATCCTTTGTTTCACTAGTATTTTGCTTTTAATTGCAGATTAAAACTTTGAAAAATATTACAGCTGTTTCTCTTGTGAGTTGCACAAAAATTTAAACACTTTAATTATGGTTAATTATCTATGGACTGAGGTGGTGGACCAGGGAACTAAACCTTTTGCTTAACGGGTAAAGTGAAACATTTCAAAGCTTTAGTAGAAAAGTTCACCCAGACTCTGCAACAATTTGCAGGGAGGGAAGGGTTAGTTTGCTTTTCCTTTCTTGTATTTTCTATTGCTTTATTGCCATCTTCTATTTTGTATACTGTGATATATTGTAGTCTGCTTTAATTTACATATTTATTTATGTATTTATTTATTTCACATTTGCTAACTGGGTTAGTCCAACTGAGTTTTGCAAACAAACCCATTTTCAGTGGAGACCCGAGAGGAAAAGCCCCAGCAAACATAAGCAAAGATAAAGTAACACTATACAAATATTAAGTAACAATCACAATACAAAATAATTGTAAGAAAAGAAAAGGTTATTAACTATTTTCATTGCATTGATAGTATGCAACCCATTTTCAGTGGAGACCCAAGGGGAAAGAGCTCCAGCAAACATAAGCAAAGATAAAAATACAGGACAAAAACTATTAAAAATAACACTGAAAATACACAATTAATTATAAAGAGAAAAACAAAAGAAAAAAATGATGAACATTAAGTGTTGCACTGATAGCAGTGGTTTACAAATTTATTACATATGAGAGTAAAAACAAAAAGATAATACCCCAGATTCAGCAAGCAGCCATGCAGGAATAAGTTATTCCTGCTCGGCAGGGACCGTTCCTGTTCAGCACGATCTGGTGCCATACTTATGCATGAAGGCGCACTGCCATGCTGCAATATGTACATGGAAATGTGTACGGGTGCAGGGGGTGTTTCTGAGAGCAGTGCTCTCACAAGATACATGCCCCCTGCATAACAGAATTGCCATACAGCAATGCAAAAAGAGCAAAATCGCTCTTTGAGCATCAGAGATGTGGCCAAAATGGTGTATACTGTACTGCTGTAAAATAAAAGTGTACTGGCCACTGTAAATATAATGTCAAAGCATTAAAGAATGAAGTTAGAAAATAATGACAGAGTATTTGAAGTACAGATGTCATACTTTTCAGAAAATGCATGGAAATACAAAACCTATTAGGCTAACAGCCATAAAGTTTGCAAGAGAAATACTTAAAAAATGTCTGTAATGTTTTTTTTTTTTTCACATCAGCAAGAAAGTTTAAGTGTAGCTGCTTGGGCGTGCCAGCTGCTTAGCTATGCTTAGCTGAGCTGAAACAGCCCAACAAGTTAAATAGCAATACACATGCACAATAAGCAGTACTGGAATAGTGTAGTGTAGTGGTTAGCACATATGATTTGTAAGTGGACATGCAGGGTTTTAGTCCCAATTGATGCCATTTGTATTTTGTATGTGAAATCACCACAAATGTAATTTTTAAGTGTAGTTTTGTAGTAAATAATTTATATTTGCAACCAGATCAGTGTATTAGGGCCAGATGTGAGGTGTCATCATAATAAAGTTGTGAAGTCCCCATATAAACACAAATGCCCCATACAGATAGCCACACAAGAATAAATGTAATGAAAGCACAGATTGGTATGTTATGGAAGGTAAACAAAATAATAATATGTCAGGAATGATGAATCAATCCCACACAGTTAATAGTCTATAAAACTAATATGTAAGCAATGCCCAGCATAGCACAGCCATGCTTACTGGTTGCAAGCATTGCTTAAATATGAATGCTAAACAGTGAGTAGCCAAAGGTGTTTGCAGCTTAGCTATGTCAGCTTAAGGGCTGGATGGTGCATCTTGATGGTCAGCCTGAACCTCCAGCTCAGCCCCTAGCACAGCCACCTTTGGGGCCATGAAGCTGCCATGGTGACTGCCCATGGGTAGGGACCTCAGTCTCACTATATCTATTTGTGGGCTCATGTGCCTCCAATTCCCAACCACCCCCCATCAAGGTGTTCACCCCCCACATGTGTCATACACCACTCTTGTCTGCTGTCTTGTCTGTTTTCCTACCCAACCTTCCTGCCCACAAATACCTCCTATCCTTCCCCAACAACCCACTCTCACCCTAAAAAAGGCAATCTGTTCCCACAAAAAAATTATGCTCCATGCATAGCTGTCCATTTCACAGAAATGTCCACTAGACACATGTAATATTGTCCAGCTACATAGACAACACATTACTGTTGTCCTCACCCCTCTCTCAGGGGCATGAGTATCCAAATTCACCTCCAAATTCAATACATATGCACAGCTGTTGCTGTAGGAGAAATGGACAGCTATGGACCTTCCCTACTCCTGTCCTGCACATCCCAATCCATCTTTCATCTTGTTTTTCCATCTAAATGCCCCTTTTTTCACTACTTTCCTATCACCCATTTTTCTTTTCTTTCAAAGAAATTAGTGTGGGGGTTAGCGTGTGTAAGTGCCGCTAAGTGAAGCTAAAACAGAGTAACTGAATTTTAGCAATGCTTAGCATCATGCAAAACCACTTAAAGCCATTTTAAAGCACCTTAATCATCCTCTCACCATCTGCCGTTGTTGTGGCCAGCAACAAAACTAATCAGCCCTGCCAAGTCTTGAACCCAGAACCCTTTATACTACAGTCAGCAACCATACCACTGCACCATCTGAGTTCTACAAGTTACTCTTGCTTTGCCTACCTTATAATGCAGTCCGATCTTTTAACATTAATGAAAAAGTTAGCAGCCCCAGGTCTGGAACCCAGGACCCTGTGCACTGCAGTCAGAGACCATACCAATACACCACCTGAGCTACATAATGTATGCTTGTTTAGTCGAACTTAACATTCAATAGTGCGCCAATACATTTAACCGTGTATTACCATAGCTGAGCAGTGGGAAAACCAGTTGACATATGCTCAAACACAGAATAGGTAAACAGTAGTTATCTTAACTAACTAGATTTGCACATTGGTAAGTACAGCTAAAACAAGCCCACACAGTTTAAATGCCTGTATGTTTAACCATGTGATAGCTCCACTTAGCTTCACGCAAACCCATGCAAACCCGCTTAAAGCCGCTTAAAAGTGCCTTAATCACCCTCTATCCATGAGCCCTTGTTTTGCCCAGCAACAAAATAAACAGCCTTTGCTGATTTTGAATCCAGAAACATGTACACCATAGTCACAGCACATAACCGTTAAGCCATATATGCTGTAAGAGTTCAGGATGATTTCATGAACACATCTTGCAGGACAATTGCTGTACTATAGGGAATATATATTGTGGAAGCAGTAAACTTTCAAATAAGATATATATATATATATATATATATATATATATATATATATATATATATATATAGATATAGGTTCACTACGGAAGACCGAAAGCCCATATTACTGACACTCAAAATCCCGAGACCAGAACACCGAAAGACCAGATGATCGCAAGACCAGAAGCACAAATTTCATAATCCCGATGTTCAGAGATTTTGAGTCAGCGCTTCTGGTATTGCGGTTCAGGTAAGTATGTGTTTGTAAGTGTGTTTATGAGGGGCTTTAGTGTGTGTTGTGACTGTGGTATGTGGGTGAGGGACTGTAATGTGTGAGTGTGAGTTTGTCTTGTGTGTGTGTTTCTGTGATCTCGGAGTTAGAATATTAAAGTAGGGGGGTGTGCAGGGGGCTTGCCCCCTTCTTAAATATACTGTAAGTTTATTCATTTGATTGTGGGGGGAAGCTGTGTGTTTGTGTATTTGCGTACTGTATGTGTTTCAAATGTTCGCGATTTTGAATTTCGCACTTGTGGTCCATTGGTCTTGTGGTCTTTCGGTTATTGGTCTCGCGTGTATGGGCGTCGGTATTGTGGGTTTTCAGTAATGTGTAGCGAACCTATATATATATTTATTATACACACACACACACACACACACATATATATATATATATATATATATATATATATATATATATATATATACATATATTTATATGTGTGTAAACATATATCTGTGAATGTTTGATCTATATATGTGTATACACACACACACACACACACACACACACACACACACACACATATATATATATATATATATATATATATATATATATATATATATATAAATAAACAACACACTGGTAAGCCTAGCAAACACCACAGTACAATGGCTGTATGGATAGATATAACCCCTATGAGAGTCACACAATACCCCTACATATCCTGTGGCAGGTCATACTGTAGATAGAATAATGGGGTGGTATGGGACATTCATATGCTCACCCCACACATACACAGTGCAAATAACAAGTACACACACTGCTGCTACATAATCATGATAGACCTTACACAGTGGCCAGACATACAGCAATCTCTTAGGCAAGTAATTGAAATGACTAAAGAGAGAATAGTGAAACCCAAACAGCCAGTAATCCCACAGTTGCCACCTTATCAAATGGGCAGAGTGTGATATGTTTGCACAAATGAGAATGTTTGCATTAAAAAACACACAAAGCGCCACCATTTTCCCCAAGAAAGTTTATTTCTGTACTATTTCAGTTGTTTAAGCTACGTCTTACAGCATGTAGGTGTGTAAAATTCAACATAACTGTATTATGCAAATATCAAAGGAAACATATGATATATTCTTGCTCCTTCCATCTCAGGACATTTTCCAACTGTCAGAATTTTCATCAGCTGTACCATTCATCTCAACCTGTTATAGGCAAAGATATGGACAAAGCATAACACATGATGGTGAACAAATAGGGACTGATTATAAATATGTCTCTTACAATCTCAGAAATCTGATAGAATACTAGAGGTTTTGCAGTAGCATTACTTTTCTGAAGGATGTGGATTCTTACAGTCAAATGGTTATCAGCATTGAATGAGTCCAGTCTTCAGTTTTTTGCCAGAAAGGAACCTAATTAAGGAGGAACACACAAAAGTTATGATGCCAACATCTAGACATTATGGAAAATGTGTACAGTTGAGGGTTATGAATAGGCCACAACTGGCCAAACAATGACCATGCCTTACACAGAGGGACAGGTGGTAACCAAAGTAAGCCACACAAAGTATCAGACACTGATATCATGGCAAAAGACTTCAAGTAGTACAAGAGTACAGAACACACTTGTCTTGAATACAAAAATCAGTCTACCCTCAATTACATGATTAAGCCAACAGCCTCCAATTACACTCCTCGGTTAACCACCTAGTGAGGAAAGTATCAAATGTTACAATGTAAATCGATCCTTTACATAATAATGTTTCACTTGAAATTGGTCTATCAAACTGAAAGACAGACTGTGTGCCAAACAGTAACCTCTAACCCACCACTGTCTCCATCACCATAGTATCAAAAAGTACAGCTACATACCTTTTATGTTTTTATTAGTAATATATCTCACATGTACTAACAGCCTAAGACTCAGACATGTACCCCCCCCTAAAATGTGTTACATGGGTATATAACAGTGTTTACTATACATTGACCTCTTGACTGTACATGGTCACACATGTTTTCTAGCCTATGACCCATATTTATGACCCCTACTACACAACATGAATGGGAGTCCACAACATCACTGGGATGAGAGCAGGAATATCAGCACTAAATAATTATAGCCCATACCTATCAACCTCTTACTGCATGACATCTGGACAACGCCTGGTATATAAGTGAAAGACATAGGGCCAAACACAGGGCCATATTTAATATATTGCACTCATACACTGTGAAAGTTGCTGGTGTTACTTATTATTTATTTATTTTATTTTATTTTACATTTGTTGACCGGGCTAGTCCAACTGGATACATGTCCATTTTCAGTGGAGGCCCGGGGAGAAAAGCTCCAGTTTAAAAAAACATAGTAAAAAACAGTGTAAAACATACTACAAAAACTTACACTAATATTTAATACAAAAATTAGAAATGGCATTAGTAAGAAATAACTAGTTACAGGATTGTTTGCAGCATATCCTTCCTTTGGGATATGAAGTCACAAACACTGATGCATGTTTCCAGCTACTGATAACAGTCAACAGAGTATGGCAATGATTTGTCAAAGACAACACCTGTTTGGGTAACACACTAAACATAGTGGCCGAACGCTGGCCATTATATGGATAGCCCTACAGTTGAGAGCTATGCAGACACATAGTGTTGTCAGAATGCAAGCTATGCAGAACTAGCATGCACTCACAAAAACTATTAAACTAGCAGTATTCAAAGCATATAACACTGATAGTCACACTCTTTCGCTACATTTGGAAACTTACATAAATCTGTAATGAAGCCATAGTCAAGTTCCCAAATGATGTGGACATCCTACAGAAGGGACTCACTGAGACAGATGCCT
Organism: Protopterus annectens; assembly: GCF_019279795.1. Lineage (NCBI taxonomy): Eukaryota > Metazoa > Chordata > Ceratodontiformes > Protopteridae > Protopterus > Protopterus annectens. The sequence goes on along the minus strand of NC_056737.1, from coordinate 1,752,841,909 downwards.
GGTGTCAGGGACATGGCCTCAAGCTCAATGCCAAAAAGTGCATTGTCATCCCCTTTGGTAAAAACTCTGCTCCCATGAACTACCAAATAAACAGCAGTCTACTTAATGCCGGATATGTGATAAGAGACCTTGGGATCCAGGTGGACAGTAGTCTCTCCTTTGATAATCACATCACCCCAGTGGTCAGGAAATCCTTCCATGTGGCACACCTTATCACAAAAGGGTTCTCATCCAAGGAAAATAAAGGTCATTGTTCCCCTCTACTCAGCACTCATTAGACCCATTATAGAGTACAATGCCCCTTTCAGAATGTACCTTACAAGACATCTGCAGGAGCTGGAAAGGCCACAGAAGTATCTCACAAAGAGAATTACTGGCCTCAAACAGATGCCCTACACTGACCATCTCAAACAACTCCAGCTTTACTCTGTAGCATATCACCTAGTCCAAGGAGATCTCTGCCTAACATATAAAACTATGTTAAACCCAGAGCTGTTAGACATGCTACACCTAAAGAAATCTCAATCCCTCCAAGCTGCATGCTCTAGGGACCTAAACCTTGTCATCACAATAAACAGGACATGCTGGAGGGATAGATTCCTGTCCCAGAGACTTCCTATACTCTGAAACAAGCTACCCATCTATGTCAAGCAAAGTTCCTCATTAACACTCTTCAAGAAAAATCTTGATGAGTGGATGGGAAATAGGAAATACACCCCAGGGATCACTTCTGTGGCTCTGCTCGACAGGGGCACAGTAAATTAACTTTCTTAGGTGGCGTAAGCCAGTGAACCTTGTTGGCTAGGCTTATTTAGGCCCTTGGGCTGATAGCCTAGTACCTACCTATGAAACTATTAACCTGTCTGTAACACTGCTGCTCACACACAGAAAGGATTTGTTCCTTATAGGTAAGGTAAAGGGACAATGACCACAGGAAGTACACATTTATAGGAGTGGGTTGCCATGACATTGGCTATTGGAAGAACTACACAGCTGCTCTGCATACAATTAGCAAGTGGGGAACACTGATTGGTGCTAGGCCATTACCTGGTCATGACCATCACCTACAAAAGCCATACTGTCACTTAATCAAACCCTCTCAATCCCTGTACTACAGTACTACAGAGAGAGAGAGAGAGAGAGAGAGAGAGAAAGAGAGAGAGTAAGACACAGAGCGAGACAACAACCAAACCGAAACACTTAGGTTTGAATATACAACAACCCCCCCCCCCTCCAAAAAAAAAAAAGAAAGGTATGTGAAACATTTAAGCATGTAATTTAATGTATTACTTGGTCTGTAATAATGGGATAGATGAGTCTGAAAAATGTATATGCGCCAGCAAAACTTGCTGTACTGATGTTCTGCTGTACAACTGCTATGGCTATAGCATCTAGCTCTGTCTGCAGTAGGAGACATCACAGCCATACCTGTCAACTATAGAAATCTTCACAGAATGTCCAGATGTTGAAATCAGACTATGTCTGTTCCTCTTGACATCTCTACCTGTCTGACAAATAGCTGAGGACTGAAGTCATGAAGTAATGACAAACACTTGAGTGTAAGATTACACATCCTTCAGAAGAATCACAGTAATGCAAAATGTATTATGCTCAAAACTTTATAACTCTGTAACAGGAATATGTATGATATGTCCATTTTTACCCCTCCCCATCATGTTAGGCTTTGTCCACATGTGATGCTGTAAGTGTTTGAGAGGTGGTATCACAGCTCAGGAGCCTGACTCACCCTGGGAAAGGACAGCTCACATTTGCCAACCACTAGAGTGTGTCAAACACTTGCAACTGTACCACTACTAGGCCAGTTAATGGGATGTTGTCCATATTCATATGTTACCTGTGAATATGAGTATGATATATGTTTGTTTTGGAAAGCTAAGAGACATATGTAGGGCATGTGGATAGTACAGTACTGTTGCAGACGTGTGCCGAACTGCATGTGATATCTTGAATTAATAACATTCAGCTGTACAGTATTCTGCTGGACAATAAGCACATTTGTGACTGATATCTGTAGACACACACACATATACTTGACATATGTTGACCAAACCAGTGACAAGTCTTCCAGCAATGACAACGTAACATAATAGTGTAGTTATGACTGTTGGACATCTTCCAGGTTATCACAGTGGTGTCAAAGGCTAATGTGCAATCAACTTAAATACGTATGTTGCAGCTAGACTAATATGGTATCAATATTGATGTTACTTTTGTCATCCATTGATGTGGGTCTTTGTCCTGAAGTCCGGTGGGTATAACCAACTGAGAAGAATGATTGATTAGCAGGACTGTGAGTACAGTGTGCCACACTCACACAGAACACAGATGTATACCAGGTATCCCCTGGGTACATGTATGTATGCGTATGTCCAGCTGAAAGGCACAAAACTGATACCCTGGGTTACAAACAGTCAGAAAAATAGGGTGTGCATGTTGCACATGTGTGTAATATCAGTGTCAGTGCATGCAACAGAAATAAATGTGTACAGCTACTGCTTGTTGCATTGCCCTGACACTGATATTGATACTACAGTCAGCATGATTATCATTAGTAATGAGTGAAGTGTTCATCTATGTTATGACCCATTGCCCATGCCTAACACTAACAGCTATAGCAACGCCTATATACAGTGGATATCAAAAGCGTGCACACCCCTGTTGGAATGCCAGGTTTGTGTGCTGTATTAAAATTAGACCACAGATAATCTTTCAAAAATGTTCCACACCCCAAATGTGACCCATAACCTGTACAATTATATTGAGTGTGCAAACCAAGACAAATGGATGCTTTAGTTATCTTAACAGGTGTTCACACAACATATCACTTTAAGGGTGTGCACATTTATTCAACTGGCTTATTGTACTGATTGTTATTTCACATATGTTTTCACAGACCCGATTGTCATGTTTTACATCAAATTGTAAAGGATAGAGGTCACATTACAGGTGTGAATTTATGTGAAATTAGTTTTTGTGGTGTCATGTTCCAATTGCACAAATACCAGGCATTGTAACAGGGGAGTGTACACTTCATATCCAATGTAGTTATATACAATCAGCAGTACCTGACCTGTAAAAGTAGCCTCCACCAAGGAGACAGTAATCCCCCTTGGTGGACAGCAGTGATACACAAAGCGCATAATACAATGCTATATTGGCTGTTCAGGGACACATAGGCACAGCCAACAACTTGGATGCAAGTCCACTGCTATCTCAGCAAGCATGTATGTTCACAGCTGACATTGTTTAAGGCTGATTATGACTATAAATCAGACATAACTACACCACCAAGGACGATTGCAACAGAGTGTTTCCACATATGTAGTCAGTCTCAGAGGCAACAACACAATTCATCCTGTACTGGGGTAAAGCACACCTCATACACACATGCTATGGATAAAGACAACATGCATCACACAGGTTAGGTGGGAACAGTGCCACCCTGTCCACACAAATTCTATAGGAGGATATGCACATCAAATACACTACCCCCATCAATGGTGAACATGTACATAATGCCTACTGAAGGCAACAACAACAAGTCTTTGGGCCATGAAAACATCACTGTCTGCCTCTTACCTGAACTAAGGCATGTGCTCACTGCTCCATCACACATTACAGTCAAACACAGACTTGACACCATCCACATGGCTGATGGCCACTGTTATCCCTATACACAGAAATGAATGGAGAATAGAGGATTATGCAGTTAACTGTGCAACACTGGATGGAATAAGATAAGTCAGGGACAGGAGTGCAATGCCAGCTGATTATAGGGTTAGGTTGTAGTTTGGAATATTATCAAGTAATATTCTGTGTTGATCTGCAAGTAGACAACCATATGAGGTCATATAACCTCTTCTCCTATTTATGTCTTCCAGCTAACATGGCACGAGGAAGGCTACCAGCCTTTACTTTATTGAAGAAAGATGTAATCATTCAGTATCTCATACAGCACTATGATGTCCTGTTCAAACATGGCACAGAAGCCCTATGTGCCCAAACAGCCCTGTGGGAAGAGCTGGTCCACAGGGTGAATGATGCTGGGCAGCAGAACCAGCATTATGATCAGGTGCATCATCTCACCAGTGATATTTTGCAACATGCACGGAAACAAGCAGCTGCTGTAGCAAGTGAATGGCTAGCCACAGGTGGGGGTGCAGCCATCCACCCCCCACTTACATGTATGGAATAGGTCCTTGCCATTCTTGGTGCACCTGCCCGGCAAACCCACCATGAAGCAGAACCCAGCATAGTTGAGGTGGGTGGCACCCAACCAATGTCTGAGGAGTGCACAGGTAATCACTGTGCACATAACTAGAAGAGTGTTGATTCTACATTTTTATCTGTAGAGAATCTGCATGCATACATCAGAGAAGATAGTCTGGAGCTGGAGTTTAGTAATGCACAGATGTGCACATCTATGGCGTCGGGCTGCATATTCTGTAGTATTGCTGTTTGTTCTTTTAATGTACTGAAATGTGCTTCCACCCTGTAGCAATGCCACATGATTGGCTACTGAAATTAACTCTCTCTCAGAACTATGAAGGTCCCTCGGGTATACAACTGGGGCAGCAGCCTATGGCTGGTGAGTATGAGGTTATTTTGTTCACGTTTGCCAATACACCGGCCATGTTAAGGCCATGCTATATGCCCTGTGCACATTTATCACACCTACCTATAATGCATGTTGTACATGTTCAGTTTTGTTGGTGTTAACTGCACAGTATCACAGTGGCCACCATGGTGAAGGGTAGGTAGGATTCCTGCAGTATACCTCAAAACCCATTAGTGCAAGATTTGTGGACAGAGACAAGCCAAATGGTGGGACGAATGGCCTACAGTTGGGACATGTATGAAACATAATCCTCATACAGTCGATACAACAGTGTACACACCCCTATGATGATGTCAACTGTTCCTGATATATACAATGACAGAGCACAATAACACATTCCACACATTTTACAATCCGTAATGTGCACCTAACATGTGCAATTAACGTATAAAATAGAATCCTATGTTAAGACAACAAGTATGGGGTTTACAAACCTTGCAATACACTGAAAGCATACATGTGCACACACTCAAATTAACATATTGTGGAAGCAGCTTGTGATGTACTAACACCATTCACTCATCTGCAGTACAAACCTGCCATCAAGTAAAGGCCTCTATGTCACACCATGTAATGGTCTGCTGTACGAGAAGTATGTCCATGACAATTGGCCAGCTGCCTGCAGCACAGGCAGCCATGGCTTGCAGACATCTTGCAAGGCATGACATGCATCCTATAACTGAAAGTAAGTAGTCAGAAGAAGGGTAAAATAACATTAACTTACCATGGTATATTCCATGGCAAACAGTGCCGACAGTCATCTAGAGGTGTATTAAATATGGGACAACAGTGATGTTGACAAGACACAGATGGCCATCTAATACAGATGACAATACATAGTGCAAACTGGTCAGGGAGGCTACCCAGATACATTCAGCAACCCTGAGGCAGTTGTATAAATGTTTACCAAGTCCTGCCTGTGTATTACCTGTGTCAACAATCACCTGGAGTCTGCATAAGTGTGCCCTATGGGTTAGGGTAAGTAATGAGAGATTTATCCCACAAGAAACATCATCCAGGCCTCCATACAGGTAGTAAAAGCATGACCCCAGGTCTTCCAAAGGCATGTGTTGCAATGTGTAATGGTGTCATGAGAACAAGGCTCAAACCTACAGACAGTAGTCTTATAGTTATGTGTGATGCACAAGCAGCAGCTCACATCACATCAGGGCCACAATCCCCAACTTGAAGATTGCTGGTGCCAGTGTACACCTTTACGGTTGCTGTTCATTACCTGAAAGTAGGCCTGTAGACATGGTGTAGTGAATGTGGAACACTGCAAACTAACACTCATGTGTTTGCCACAGTTGTCAGGCATGTGCAATAAGGCTGAGGATGGGGAGGGGTGTCAGCTTCAAATACAACAGTGAACTGAAGCATACATCCAAAGCTAGCTAAGAATGGCCATATCTTAACACATTCAAGGTAATGAATTGGTAGACACATAATACACACTCCACAGCAATACTGAAGTCCCTGTGTGACTTTCACGGGCTGTGCACATGAGCTGGCCTTGCAATCTGGGAGAGTTGTGGTACATTTGTAGAGAAGACAGTCCTAATTATGCAAAGGCAAGGATGTGCCATGCTACTGTGCCCCTTCCAGGAATAGTGACTGCTCTATTTCAGCTAGCAGGTGCTTCAACAAACCATTGTTTTAAGGGTGTGCACAGTTATGCACCCCCAATATGGTACACATCTCAGTCATCATCTCCATGATTGACAGTCATCTGACTCAGGATTGGATTGCATATATCATATGTCATATATCAGGTGTGTGTAATGTTTTTGACTGCAGTAATGTGGCCCCATTGCATATCATAGATGAGTCTGCCATGTCAACAGGGATGTGTACGCTCCTGAAATCCACATGAGGCTTGGAGGGTCGTCAGTGTACACAGATGCTATTGCACATACACCAACTGATGATGATGAGATCTGGGAATGAAATGTCAGTCATTCATTAGTGACATCCATCCTCATATCATCCCAGTCATGTGTCAGATGAACGCATAGGGGATGTGAAGAACAGAGCAAACATAACTGCTACACATTTAACACATTCAGCAATGATTTGTGTAGTTGCAAGGTATGGTGTACAGTGCATGCCAGTGTGCTGTACAGGTGCACAGCATTAATGTGTACATGGCTGCAGTGTGGCCCAGGGGAAGGGGCATCACCTACTGACATGATTCCTGCATCCCACATATGTATATTGTTTGTAACCAGGATTTAGAATGGCTGCACTGCCTGATGTTGAGTGCCATATGTCATGCATGTCAATTGTTGGGTACTAATGTCTGTGTAATATGTTTGTGCACCTCACCTTTAAATATGTCTGTGTGTAGAAGTAAACCGTAATGTACAGGTCTTAATTTACATTTCTTGTCTGCCCCTCACAGGTGACGAGGTGGGTCAGGGTCCCTCCTGCTGGCAAACTGATGTTAGTGTCTCTACAGACTCTGGCAATGATGATAGGCATAGTGAGGCACAGGCAGGGTTGTCAGGGGCTGAATCTGTGTCATTGGTTGACATCCCACTTTTATCCACCCCATCCCTGCACACAGTCAAAATTCCCATACATATCCCATCACCAGTGGCCATAGATGAGGGACATTTGGGCGGGTGGTAGCATGGGGCAAGAAAGTGTGTCGACTATGGCAAGTGTGTCTGTACACAGCTGCCATAGCCGGATGACTGGTGAAGTGCACACAGGCAGATGTACAGGGGTGCTCATAGGACAACATCCGTGATTTTGCAGGTTCCCACTGTTATTTTGCAGAGGTCATGGATAAACAGTTGGGTGAAAAGGTGGGAATCCTCGACTGTGTGGTGTCTGAGGCAGAGCATGCCATGGGAGCAGGGCATCGGCCACATGGATGTAGGTCAGCAACACTAACAGATGGAGGTCTACGTGGACATGCAACAACTCACGGCCGCTCCCATAGTGGGAGTACCAGCAACAGCACTGCAGGGGGGTGCTGTCCACACCACAGTGCAGCAGGCCGCATGCACGTGGTCCTGGCCTGTCCCAACAGGGAAGTGGATCCAGCTGGCAACTATCATCATCAGAGGAGAGTAACATATCTGGGCTTCTGCCTGGTACTGCCCATGCAATCCCTGGCAGGCACAATTCCCATATCTGTGGCCAAACATGGTGAACTGTACACACTGCCATGTAAGTTCTGCAGATGTCCAACAAACTCCTGTATAGGGCAGCCACATGGCAGAAATGTGTGCATACATACACACACACATCACCAACACAGCTCGGGCACCTCCATACCTGCACACTCCACATCCGCACAGCCCATTTAATAAAGAACCCCCTAACCCACACACATGATGTCAACCAAAATGATCAGCCTAGGCCTCTGGCAAACCCACAATACACTCTATGCATATGATACCTGTGCCACATCCCTGTCATCCATACTATTGATGCAGGGACATGCTAATATGGATCGGATGCAAAGGGTGAATGTACTAAGGTTTAGCAATGTAATGCTGTTTTAAGTGTTTTCAACTGGAATGAATAATGCTTACACATCAGGGTGTGTAGCTGTCCAGCCATGATGCATTATAGCTGTTATTAACACTGACTGATTGTGGTGTCCATAATGTATTCTGTTTGTGTTCTAGGTGTCTATGTGCCAGCAGGATGTTGGTCTGCTGTCCTTTCCTACAAGGGGTGTGGCACTACTGTGACACATTGACTGTGTCATATCCCGGGTACAGCTGAACACAAGTAACAGGTCTGTATAACAGTTACTGCATGTGCCACATGGCTGATAGGTCTGAGGGGTGTATACAGGTGAGTGCATGGTGTCTGATGTAAGCAGCTCTTCTACAGTGGACAATGGTAAGTGTACTGGATGGCACACACCAATTATTTGTGAAACACACACACACACACACGCACACACACACACACACACACACACACACACACACACACACACACACACACACACACACACACACACAAAGGCTTTGGTGTTAATGCAATACACAGAGAATACTGTTCACATGGATGTACTTCATTTTGCAGTGAACTCATTTTGGCCTATGTAATTCCATGAAGACCAAATCGCCAAAACATCACATCAGTAAATAATCAGTCCACCAGTTTAATGCCATTGACAATGATACTATCAGGGTATATGTCCTCTTCCCCAATGTAGTGCAATCCTGGAGTTGGTAAACATAGATGTGCTGGTGTGCTTGGCACAGCCCCCAAATTTGGAGGGAGTGAGGTGGCATAGAACCACACATAGTGTGATTAACATCTTCTTAACCTGTTAACATATACTGTACAGTATAACAGCACACTAAGCGGGGGGATATGCACAACAATAACCCCAATGCGGGTGGTTGTACCCACAACAACAGCCAACTGTATATAGCAACTCCAGTATCACTGTTCAGCTGTACAGTGGGGAAGAGAGCATTTACACATCCACCATTAGTTTTGATGGCATGAATTTCCGCAAGATGATTGCTTTGAAATGTTACCTTTTGCCGGTTAGTTCTCAGACAAATGATCTCCTGGGACATATATCTTCTGCAAACTGAAGTAGATCCCTTCACATACACACACACTTACTTGGCAACACTGAGAGTAGAACCCTTACCTAGGTACTTATTGCTACTAATGTGTTTGGCCTTAATTGCACACACCTCAGCACTTTTAGGGTGAGGTGTGTCCTGAGTTTTCTGTTAAGTGAAGAACATCACCAGGCCTTGTACAGTATGGTAATGGGGGATGTACTGGGTATTAAAGAACAATACAGAGTATGACATACTGTCATATACACACTGACAAACACATACAGTCATAGACACATTTGACAAACCTGGGTTTAACAGTGCTAACTACCTTGTCAGTGAGTCCATAGTGTTACAGAGTTTTTGCAGACAGCACATGCATCCTTGAGCTGGATAGTGTAATCATTTACCTGTGTGGTTGATGGTGACAGCATTCCTCATACAGTGGACCTTGGGGCATGTACTGCGGGTACTATGGTGTAAAGTCAGTATACCCAGCACCCACACCGACATTGGATATTGTACTCATTGAAACCCATGATAATGCTTTGACATACCCACAATCACATATTGATCAGGACTGCAATACAAACCATTGTCTATCTAATCAGTGCTATTACAGGGATATGCATTTATTGCACATGCCACAGGGATAGTAGGGTGAGGGTTTGCCATGGCTCTCCTAATGTCAGCATCACCATCCCTTATAATGTATGGTAAGGTTTATTTTATTTGGAGAATGTGGTCTCAGAATGCTGTCTCCTACAAATATGCACACTCACACACATACACACACTTGCCAGGACTCAGAGGGTTACCCACGCCTATCTACCCATTTGTAGAACAGTGTTATGCTGGTAGTGCAAGCTCCATATGCCCATGACATATAGTGGAGTCATACCTCAGCACCATATCTCTCAACCTCTTACTGCAAGGAAACATAATGTATGTATTGCAGTTATAAATGTAGAATGTTGCTACAGTCACAGGGGTTGTGTCGGCATACATGTTGTGAAGAAAGGCTATTTTGAAACTGACATGTACACCATCAGTTACTGACAGACATCATAAAATCATCATAGTGAAGTACCACACAAATCACAGTAATGATCCTGTGGAATACAGAAAAATATATGAGCAATAAACATGGACAGTCTGAAACAATCTGGTCAGTCAGGAGGTATATGCAGAATGCCTTAATGCAAGAAATATGGAACAAGCCTGGCAAAGGGGATGTTTAAAGCCATCAAAATGGGAATATATCAGAAATACTGGACTAGATAAGCTCACACAGTTGATGCATTCACACTTTCCTGTCTGTCCTAACACATATTAACTGGAGAAGCAGATGTCCCAAGCCACATACTTCACACTAGTTAGTCACATACATCTTCACACCAGCCCACTGTTTTGACAGAAATACATAACGCGTATGGTGGCCAGGCAACAGTACTTCTGACAAATATCTGGACATAACATCACACTAGAGTAAATACACTGAGCTGCTAGGCATGTCACCAAGCACTGTCTACACTACAGGCAGACTGCCACAACACTAACCCAATTTACCTATGGGGGAATACACATGTAATTGCAAATATAGCAGGCACTACAGGCATGTAACAGCATGGAGTAACAGACACCATTGTGAAAGTGCATACCCACAACCAATCTTAACACAGTTACAGACACATAATGGTAAGCCTTAGTAATAGTACAGTCTGTGGCCTGTGTGAACAAAAGTCATCATCATGTTTGTCACTCACACACTAACCCTACATATACTGGCCCAATTCACAGTGTAGTCTGATGCCTGACTGTGGTAAGGGACATGTCTCAGTCTGGCCCTACAAACATATAGGCTGATAGGGTATCAGAAACTGGAGCAGCATGCAACATCAGATAGAACAGGACCAAGAACACTGGCATCTACCCCAGTCTGTACTCAGGCCAAATAACATGATCACAATACACTGCTATATAATACAGATAGTCTGTCAATAATCACCATAAGTACACAGACCTCACTACTGTACAAACTACGACAGAATGTCCAGATTTTGTCCTCAACTATTAGGCCTCCTATACATTACATGTCTGGCAGTCTGATGAATTACTGGCTTGATATCAGGAATTATGTCAGTAAATAATGGTATACTGTACATATCCACCTCTTACTGCATGACATATGAACAAAGGGTGACAGACTTGGGGGACAGAAGCACAAACATAGGGCCAATATTGACATATTGGAGTTATAAACTGAGAACATTGCTGGTGTAACAGGGTTTGTTGTGACATATCTCTTCTTAGGATATGAAGCCAGTAACACACATGGATGTTACCGTTTACTGACTACAATCATCAGAGTATGCTACTGCATTTATAAAGACAGAAAATGTGTGAGTAACCCACCAAATCTAAGACTGCAAACTCTGGTTAGTCTGCAGATAGCCCAACAGGTGAGAGTTTTCTCAGTCACATAACACTATCATGCCAGACTTTAAATCATGCAGAATAGCCATATCCACACAAAATCTGTTAAAACAACATTACTATAAATGTAGAGAAGCGATACTTACATTCTGTCCCCATGTCTGCAACATCCTCCTCCAGTTTTTGGCCTGTCTCCACAGTGTTTGTTGTAAGAGGTATTTCCAACTACCCTCTGTGATGCTGTTTGTCATACACCCACATGAAGTCCTGCTCACAGTGAAAGAAAAGGGCCAAAACCCACTTGCAGTGCTTACTTAGAGGAGTGTGGTTCCATGCAATTGGCTATAGGAATGAAACCACAGCTGCTCCACATGCAATTAGCAAGAGGAGGACTCCAGTTTGTGCACAGGCCATCAGCTAATCATGAGTATTACCTACCAAAGTCAAGCTGAGAGAGAGAGAGTCAGAGGGAAAGAAAGAAAGGAAGAGAGAAAGAGTCAAGCATGTTTGTGTATGATACATGGGTGGAGAGAGGTCTCTGGGTATTATAATGGTCACCTATATATAAATGTATGGCTGTGGATTGTCTACAACAATCTTTATGGTGTTTGACAACTCTTGGCCTTGTAATGTGGCATTGGGACATATGGGTCCTCAATATGAAAATGTAGCAAAATCCACCATTCAATGGATCCTATTATTTACACACACACACACACACACACACACACACACACACACACACACACACACACACACACACACACACACACACATGCCAGTACTGAGTTTCAAACCCCTACCTAGCTATGTATTGTTACTAAAGTGTTAAGCAGTTATCATGAGAACCACAGAGGTTATATGTTGGAGAGCTGTCCAAACATACCTATGAAGGTGAGTGACATCAGTTCCAGTGCTAAAAGAAGGGTAAAGGAAGTGCAGTAAGTGTGAATGACCACAAAATCAGGTATCAACAAAGACTCACACACTCTCACACACATTTTCACAGTTGCCAGGACTAGGATTAGAACTCCTACCTCACTAGTTTGCTACACTATGTTATTACACATCGCAATTATCACAGAGCTTATACAGTGAAAATCTGTCCAAAGGTATCGTTGAAGGTGAGTGACATCAGCTGCAAAGCTAAAGGAGGGGTAAGGGAAGTGTAGTAAGTGTGAATGGCCACAAAATCAGGCATCAACAAAGACACATACACAAACACACACATTTTCACACTTGCTAGGTCTGAAATTAGAATTCCTACCTAACTAGTTTGCTACACTACAGTATCACACACTTATCGCAAGTGCCACAAAGCTTATAGAGCTGATATTTGGCCAAAGGGTTATTTCAAGGTGACTGACATCAGCAGACATGTTAAAGTGGGCAATGGCAGGTGTAGTGAGTGTGAATGACTTAAAAAACATTCACCTTCACATACATACATATCCACACACACACACACACACACACACACACACACACACACACACACACACACACACACACACACACATACACACACACACACACAGACACACACAGACACACACACATTATCACAGTTGTCATGTCTGGGATTAGAACTCCTACCTAACTAGTTTGCTATACTACAGTATTATGCAGTTATTGCAAGCGGCACAGTGCTTATAAGGTTGATATTTGGCCGAAGGTTTATTTCAAGGTGACTGACATCAGCAGGAGTGCTAACATGGGCAATGGGAAGTGCAGTGTGTGTGAATGGGCCATAAATCATTCCTCTGGAAACACACACACACACACACACACACACACACACACACACACACACACACACACACACACACACACACACACAACTTTACATTTGACAGGACTGAGTATACAAATGCTACATGAATACTGATTTGTACTATTGTGTTACACAGTTATCACAAGCATCACAGACACTATAGGGCTGAGGGATACTAAAAGGAATGTCTACAGTGTTTAATATCAGCACATCATGTGATATCAGCCAATTGGATATGTAGTGGGTGGGACAGGCCTCATAATGAAATTTTATCTGTCACTTTCTGTCTATCTCTTCCCCACATCTGTGTGTGTGTGTGTGTTTGACATATTATAGTGTGTTGGCCTTGGATATGTGTGAGTATTCCTATCCAATGTGTGTGTGAAGCATAAATGGAGTACAATTTGGTGAGTGCACACAGACATCTGCAAATGACAGATATGTATAGTTTACTGTGTTGTCAGACATGGGCTTCATTTCTCTAAGTGTAGGGGCATGCCCAGTATGACCCTTTTTATTGAGTCTGTGAATCCATTCAAAGTAAAGTTGTTGTCCAGTCCAGGGTTTGGTGTTCTCAACCTACAGATAGCAACCTGTTTCTGCAGGATATCTGTAGATAGGTTGACAATATGGCGTCACAATGGGTGTCAGATAGGGGGATACTGTAACTATTGCTGTCTGTGCTACTTGTGTTACATGGTTGGTGTTAGCAGAGATATTCAGACATATGTACTGTTTTACACTGTGATGTATTATGTCATTGACTACTGACAGATATTATTATTTGCTCACAGTTATTTACTGGGAAATACAAGATGAATGAAGCTGAGTCCAGTATTGTGGTCCGCAGCCTACACATTCATGCACACTCCTGCCATGCTGGAGGGGTAGCTACAGACACTTGCTGATGGGTCTGTGTAAATGGCCCAGCACCTTGGTATTATGGTGGCTGAGGATCCCTTTCTTGTACATATATCGACTTAACAGAAAAGCCATATCCTGCTGTGGCCATAACTCTCAGCTGTATAGATTCACCCAGGTTACCCAGAGGCAGGGCTCATATATCTGGTTGATTCCCCGTCATATTGTGGTTTACAAGCAGGTTTGTAGCCACTCATTACTGGGTTTTCAGACAGGGGTAGTATGGGCCCACATCAGAGTTTCAGACTTCACACACTACATGACGTCAATGCGTCTACACCCCCCACTCTGTTATTCTATCCTTGTCCTATCATTATGTCAGCGATATCTGGGAAGTATCCCTATAGTTGGCCCTTCATCCCAGTGGTATTTATGGATTGGTCCTCAGTTCATGCAGTACAACATGGGGGGCATGCTACTGGGATTTGTCAACATGGCCTTGCATTTGTGTTCTGTTGACTGTGTTAGTTTGTTAATTGGGACCCCATGAGATACCATACATTGGCACTACGGGTGAGGCACAGGCCTTTGACAGGGGACTGTAGGCCATTTGGTAGCAATGCAGGCCATCTGTAGCAGGCCAGTGCATTCTGTCACTCCTACATTCACAGGCTGTGAGCCAGTGGATTCCCCTGGAGTGACAGGGTAAGTGTGCGAGGCGTTAATGGCAGTAGTTCCTGTACATATTGAACCATTGGTCTGGATGCAGGCAGGGTGCAGATTACAGCTAGGGGCACACCTGATAAGGACACCTCTTCAGCATGCTGCATTCTGTGGGTATTCCCATACAGAAGTGGGGTCATACTGTACTCATTCCCAACAGCAAGGATATGACCTGTGATAAATCTGTGGCTCATGGTGGGGGGAGCTGAGTGCATGTGTGATATGGAAACTACGTGCATCTGACTCACAGATATACTTGGGACATTCCCCTTATGCTGCCTTGTGCAGGGACATAGGCAGTCTTTCATTACTTCATAACTGTGCCTTTTGTGGTCTGCCAGTGATTGTCCAGACAACATCAGTATTCCGTACTACACAGACAACTTATGTGCTGCTAAACTCTATGTACAATTCCAAAGTTGTGTGCAGCTGACAGTTACATTTTATGCACTCTCTCTAAGGTACTTCCCCCTGTGTACTGTGTTTATGTATGGGCCCACATTCATGGCATGTCCATCTTTCAGATGGTGACAGATATTGACATCTGGACAGTGAGTATGGACAACTGCTGACATGGGTATTGCTGAGAAGCAGTGTGGTTGGCACTGCAGTTGTTGGAACATGGCCCTGTCATCCACAGTACTGCCCATGGGCCACCAAGACACAACCCTCCATGCCTACATGCTGACCACTTCCACACAATATTGAACACATGACAATCTAACACATGGACCCCTGCATATTGTACACGTGCAACAATCTATCCTGTAGATTGGGCCAGCTCTGGTAATCTCTGCTCGACTGTTATTACACCTCACACTTATGTGTTACTGCATTTCTACATATGATTGTGGGGGGGCACACCTGATGACTTTAAACATTTGCTATGACTGTACTGGTATTTCAGGTACTCTGTTGGCTTCCATTTAATTTTGTATTCTGACCTATCATGCAAACTACAGGCTTATCAGTAGAGTACAGATTTTAGGTTTTATTGACCTACATTTCAATTTCAGACTTCTTAACCTGCAGAACTGCATACAACTGCCAGACCTGTTGTAGTCTATCTGTGTAGGTCTATAGGAGAGCTGTTAACCATTGCCATCAATTGAAGGCCTTAGACTAGCCTTTATTTATGGTCATCTACACCTGTCCTGCTGGCTGAGGCTGGTGGTGGGTATGTGAGCATCACTGACATGCATTTGGGGCACCGCATGTACTGCAGTGGGATTTTTCACCTTGTCTAGTACTGCCTAGTATGTTGACAGCAGTATTTGTTATGGATTTCATGCTGCCCATATAGGTGTCCACTATCTGCTGCCATCCCAGTCATCCACCCAATTCCCTTGCATGCTCACGTCCATACCATAGATACAACTATCAGAACATACTCCTCCATTCTGCAGTTGATAGGAAGACTGACTTACCTTGTGGCTGTGCCAGTACTGAGGACAGTGCTGGAGGGCTGACTATGTTCCATGTACATTGTACACTCCCTATACACAGTAAAGCACAGGTAGTGTCATGTTTGGCATCCCTTTTACTGTATGTGTGAGTCAGAGAGAGATGTCATTCCTGGGTCCCTACCATGTCAGTGTATGTGCTATGCATTTTCTCTTTGCCAAGGCTTGGGCATACTGGGCACACCTCCTTCTGTCTACATCGGCAGGCTCAGGTAGTTCCTCCTCCAAGTCCCTCTGTGCCTGTGATGGCCTTGGCAATGGTAGGGGGGCTGTGTGGCCTTGCCCCATGCTGTTCCTGCTTCAGCTGTTTCCACAGGATCATATTGTGTAGCATGGCACATACTATGAACATTTGTGTACAGGTAGCTGGAGAGTACTGCAAGGCTCCACCGGATATGTCCAGGCAGCAGAACCATGACTTCAGCATCCCACACATGCTCTATTATGATTCTGGTTTGTGCATGTGCCTAAATTATGGAGTTCTTGTTCAGGTGTGTGTACATTTCTGAGGGGTGTCATCAGCCACAGCTCCAGTGCATAGCCAGCATCCCCCACTACATGGCCATATGTGATGTCCCCACTGGCTAATGACTGGTACAGCTGTGTCATATGCCAGATGTGGGAGTCATGATAGCTTCCAGGGCTGCCAGCACACACATTTAAGATAATGCCCTGGGCATCACACATGACTTGACAGTTGATGGAGGGGAAGCACTTGTGGTTTATGGAGACCCTACCCCGCTTGCTGAGTGGTGCTTTGATGTGTATGTGCATGCCGTCCAAAGCACCCACTAACTCAGGGTATTCTGCTATTTGGTGGAAGACACGCATATTGCTGGTCAATGCTTCACAGGTGTTGAGGAAATATATGTGCTCACCAGCATGTGTAGACATGGCACCCAGGAACTGGTGGAGTATCCTAGATGCTGATGCCTGTGAGATCCTCATGATATCCACAGTTGCCTTTTGGAAGGTACCTGTGGCTACTATTCTTAAGCCTACACATACCTTGGTATCCACTGGGATGGGTTCCCCTCTGTTGGTTCTGTGTGTGAGGCGTGGCCGGCACAGCTCAAATATTTGCTGTAGAATGTCTCATTCCACCCTATAGTGCTCCACTATCTCCAGCTCATGTAGCCCCTGGTAGGTTACACTGGTTCTGTATACTCTTCTCCTTCTCCTCACTGTGGGTTCATTGCCAGCATTCACATTCTCACCACCCTCAGCCTCTTGCACATATTGTTGTAGGAGAGCAACACCAGCCCCTAACAGTTTATTAAATTTGTCAGGTAAAATTCCCCCTGTCTGTGTACACCAGTGGTATAGAGTTTGTGGGAAAAATCAGACTGGAAGTTGTTTACATAGTTTATAGTAATGTGCTTCCTAGGCTGTTCCATGTGTAATTGGCCGATTCTGATACATTTCACCTGCCAGCTATGCTAGTTCTCCTTGATTGCCTTACTACAGCTGTTTTCCCTTCCCATTGCCTTCCCTTTTAATCCCCGAGGCACTGAGCACATACCCAGTGCTCAGATGTGAAATGAGTTGCTATTTCCTGTTTTTTTTATGTTTAAAACCTGGTGCGCAGTGGTCACACACATTTAGGCAATGTAAACACTGCTAGGCAGGCTCATATGCACCCCTTCCTTAGCTGTGCTTAGCTAAGGGCAAACTCGGGCCACAGAGCTCCAGTAAGCTTACAGCATGTATGACACTCTCCCTTATGAGGTCATCCACCTCTTATACTTATACAATGGTGTTGCTGCACCTACACAGTTGGGTGCAAGCTAACACTGAGAAGAAATCTGTGATTCAGTATCAATGCCCTCATTTGCATAAAACAGAATGCTAATTCATAGTTACCACACTCAGACTCAGCCTTCCCCCTTAGCAACCACTATTCCCTGGAATTGTTGTCTTATGAATGCCACTGACTATTGTGGCAGAATGCTGATTTGGGTTTAAAAGCTTATTTCCAACTTTTTTTCTTATTTTCAGGCTGAACCCTTTTGGGCACCGCTGTCCTACACTTAAACGGCCGAGATCAGCCAAAGAAAAAAGTTATTTTTTATAATTTTGCAACTATTACTTATGCCAATGGCCATATATTTGGCCATTGGCATGCCTCCTACATTGAATTCATGCTTTCTTTTGAGCTGTCATGCCTCCGTTTTGTAATTTGCAGAAATGTATTCAGTTAATAATCAAATACAGTTTTGCAGGTTACACTATTCCTGCACAGACATCTGTCTGCTTCCTGGATCACTAATTCACCTCATTTGCATGGTTTTCACCAGCAAATTAGGCAATTAACATACAGTAGTAGTGTCCGTGCAGAAATAGTGTAGGAGCACTCATGCACATCCCGGAAGCTCATTCCTGGATCGCTCAGTAGCCATATTGTGTGCAGCAGCACTTGCACTACTCCTGCTCTCCATGCAGAGCTTGCTGAATCCAGGGGTATCATTGTCCAAAAGAAGGACAATGTATAGACATTGATAGAAAGTGGGTGGAAAAGATAAATAGTGTGGTGAATCGTAGGGGGAGAAAAAGGGGGGCTATAGTAGGGCTATAGTAGTAGAGCTGAGGGTTTAGGAGGTTAATTTAAGCAGAAGTTACTAACAGATTAAGAAAGCTAGGAGATGCAACAGGTTATACAGTAGTACAGACTAAGACTACATGTGTTCAAGGCAATGGCATAATTTCAAGTTTAGTAGGTGGGATTTAAGCTCCTTTTTAAAACAGGGAAAGGAAAGGTTGAATCTAATATGGAGAGGGAGTTTGTTCCAATTTAGTGAGACAGAGAGTTTGAAAAGTAGTTTGCCAATATTCCATTGTGGTTTATAAACTGAGAGAAGATGTTGCTCAGCACTCTGGAAAGGCTGGGGGAGAGTAGAGAGTAACATAGGAGGTGACAGCAGGGCAGGCAGAGCTATTGTTGAGTATAGAAAAGGTAGTGTGGAGTTGCAATTGTAGAAGAAGGTGTGGAAATTCCAGCCACTGAAGTTTGTTTAGTGAGAGGCAGTGATGTGAAGAGAGTGGTTAGTTTAGAATAAATTTGGCAATTTTGTTTCATGTTTGTTCCAGTTTCTGCATTGAGGTAGTTTGGATATTGGTAAGGATGGAGGAAGCATATAGAAGTCTAGGTAAGAGAAATGCCTGCACAAGAGTGCATTTAGTGGCAATAGTGAGGAGCTATGTGTTCCTATAAAGTAGTCCAAGTTTTTGGTGGGGTTTTTTATGGCCTGTTGTATGTGTAAGTCAAATTTTAGTTGGTCATCAATTATTACCCCAAGGTGTTTGGTGTGTGAGGCAGGGGAGATAGTGGTGCCATCTAGGGAGGAAAGAAAAGTTGGATTTAAGGTGAGAGAGTGTGTGAGGTAGAAAGAGATGGAGCTGAGTTTTCTTAGAGTTAAGGATTACTTGCTTCTAAGCCATTTTTCAATGGAGATAAAGGAGTTCTGTGTTAGGTGTGTCTAGTTCAGAGATAGTATTTGAGATAGATAAGAGAGTAGAGTCATCACCATCTGTGTATTGTATTACAGATGAGAGACTGCAGGATGAATGTAGGTTGTCATTAAAAATTTTGAAAAGGAGTGGTCCAAGTATGGAGCCTTGGGGTACTCCTGTTTGAACAGCAAGAGTGGAAACCCTGCTGCCATCTAACAGCTTTTTTTCCACCAGTAAGGTAGGATTGGAAACAGCCAAGAGTAAAAGAAGAGAGGTTTAGGTCTGAGAGTTTGTTAAGAAGGATGGGATGAGATACAATGTCGAAGGCTTTAGAGAGATCAAGGAATAGACAGGAGACAACGATGTTGTTGTCCCTAGCCTCTGCAATCTTATGAGTAAAGCAAAGCAAGACAGTCAAGGTACTGTGTTTAGGGCGGAAACCATGTTATGAGGGGGTAAGGAGATTTTCATGAATGAGATAGGACAGTAGTTGAGTATGTATACATTTTTCAAAGATCTTAGAGAGTGGTGAGAGAATATCGATTGGTCTATAGTTAGAGAGCTCAACAGAGTTGACAATCTTTGTACAGAGGAGTGGTACAGAAGGATTTCCATATTTCCGGTACGGTAGATTCCTGAATGGAGTGATTGATTAAGATAGATACAGGATATGCAATAGAGTCAGCAGTCATTTTCAGAAATTGAGGGGGGAGTTTATCAGTGGACAGAGAGCATGGCTTTACTTTAAGAAGCAGGGATTTGATATATTTAGTAGAAATGGGTGGCAAGGTAAAAGGCTGAGACACAGAGATGCATAGAGGTTTAGGGGGAGTTAAGGGTGACACAGAAGAGTTGGGATGAGCAGAGTTAACAGAGGGTATGAGTTTAGAGATGCTGTCTATGAAGTGTTTGTTGAGTAAGTCTGCAGTTTCAGAGGGAGAGTGATAGGGAAAGGGGTAGGGATAGTAGGAGAACCAGTGTGGAGTAGGGATTTGATAGTACTCTAGACGTTTTTGGGGTCATTTGTGTTAGAGATTTGAAATGTAGTGAAATATTGGTGTTTATCCAAAATAATAATTTTTTACATGATTTCTGAGTTGCTTATAACCTTGGAGAAAGGTAGGAATTTTAGAGATTTGCCTTTTTAACCCTAGACCATCTCCTTCATGCATCAAAGCATGAGTAACTTTGGAGAGCCGGGGTGCAAAATTAGATTTGACTCTAATTTTGCGAGCTGGGGCAGGAGAATTTAGGACAGCAAGGAAAATGTGATTGAATTTAGTAACAGCGTCATTGAACAGGAGAGTTTTTAGAAAAGACCAGTTGATGGCAGATAGTCTATAGTTAAAGGTTTCAGGGAAAAAGTTAGTCAGTTTCCTACAATCTCTGTAGAGATGAGGCTTAGAGAGATGAGGAGAGTGCCTTAAGATAGAGATGGGAGAATGGTCACTAATAGAGTCAGGGAAGGTAGAAGGGTTACAGTAGTTGTTAGGAGAGTTGGTCAAGATCCAGTCAATTGTGGAACCAGTAGTGTTTTTACTGTAGTGGGTAGAGGTAGTGATCATTTGTGAGAATCCATACAGGTTTATGAAATGTTGGGGGGAGCTACCAATAAGGGGATTCCAATCTATATTAACATCTTGAAGGATGATGGTTTCATAGGGGATGGAGGTGTTTATCCACGAGAGTATATGTTCAATGATAGGGATGTTTTTACCTGGGGGCATATAGATAGAGGCAATAGCAAACGTCCTATAATAATTGATGTGGCAGTCTAGGAGCAGTAGTTCAGCAGGGGATAAACTAGGCAGGGTAATGTTTATAGGTGTTAACGTCAGTAAGACAGTGTACATTATAGCTGCCCCACCACCTTTTTTGAGTGTTCTATCGGATCTATAGATATTGTATTGAGGTGGGAGAAATTCAGAGGAATTGATATGAGGTTTTAGCCAGGTTTCTGACAGGGCCAGGATGTGAGGTTTGTGTTGGGCCAACCATGCATGAAGTTTGGATGTTTTGTTGTTTAGGCTTTGGATGTTCATTACAGAGCTAGAGAGATATTTGAGGCTGGAGATATTGGAGGATATTTTTGGGGGGACAGCAGATGAAGGTAGAGGGGGAGTGGAGAGGCGGGGGCAACCATGATTAGGATAGAAGTCACCAGAAACCAGAAGATCAAAAAGAAGATGGAAAAGGTGAGGGTGGTCAGTAAGGGAAATAGGGTACTTCAGTTTGGGTTTAGGAGTAAGAGCGGGGTAGGCCACAAGTTTAAATTTAAGACATTGAAAGGGGGAGAGACAGAAAAGAGAGGGAGCAATAGTCAGTGAAGCTGGGTTATATGATGGAAAAGGTCTGGGAAAGGGAATGGTGTGGGAAGACGGGAAGATATCAGTGTGGTAGGAAGTGCTTAAGGCTAGTGAGATTAGAAGTGGGAGAAATAGCAGTAAGGATAGCGTTGTGTGATGGAAAAAGGAGAGGAAGAGTTACAGGGAAAAATATAAAAAATATATATTAGGGAAGGGTGGTGGCTAGAAATAAGCAGTGTGAGAGAAGGAACAGTATTGAGGAGTGGAAATAGTGAGTGTGTGAGCAGATAGTAGGTGTGCTAGGGAGTGAAAGAATGAAGTGTGAGAGAGGCAAGCCACAGAAGAGGCAGCCCAAGGTGGGTGGGGAAAAGGGGAAGATTGGTGACAAGGTGGGAAGAGTGAAAGGATGAAAGCACAAGCTATAGTGGTGGGAGGGGGCTGTGGGAGTGACCAGACAATGAGTTGAAAGTATAAATTTGAGGATACTTGGGGTGAGTGAGATTTGGGGATGGGAGGGAAGTGATGTGAGTCTGAGCGGAGCAAAGGGTAGCGGAGCAGGCAGAACTACACCACAAGTAAGTTGAATGCAAGGGTCAAAAAACCTGCACTCATCACTTTAATTTTACTTACTTTTAGCAGGAAAGACAGACCAACAGTATACAATGTTGAGGTTTTTATCAGGGTTACTTGTTCAAATGTCAGACAAATAAGTAAAACTTTCAAACAGGAATCTATGCCTGAGTGTTAGAAAGCCACAAAGGTACAAGGTATAGCTGTAAAAGTTAGGGTCAGAGAGACAAATGTATGAATCAGTTTTCTTTAGTTACAGGGGAGAAGGTAAACATATAAAGCAGAAAGAGCCCTATGGCTGACCAAAATGGTGACTCACTTTGTTACACAGCACGGTAAAAGTGAGCTTAACAAATGTTTTTTTTTTTTTTTTTTTTTTTTTTTTATGTTGGTAATATACACTGTTTAATTATTGGGAGAGAAAAAGGTTTTTGTTGTTAGACACAGTGGTGGCCAATTGCAATCCCATAGACACTGTTTTGCAGGAGCTACAGTACGCTAGTGTAGGTAAATGTAGAGTTTGACTAGAAAAAGAGAAAAGCAGAGATTCTAGGGTAAGCATTAAGGCAACAACAGCAATTATTTTACAATAGTACAATCAGAGAGGTGTGGGGGGTTAAAAGTAACACACTTCAGAGTGAACTAGGGTTTATGGCTAAGAAAACTTAGTAGTAGAGAGCATAACAAACACTTGCCAGATTTTAAAGATATGCCAGAAAAACTAATCAATCGTTCATCATTGCACAACTGCTAAATGTCAGTAAAAGCAATTCCAGTATAGCTAACACAAGTTATTCACGTCGTCAATGCAATTATTTAATGTGTATGAGCAATTTAAACATTAAGAACAAATGCAGCAAGTAGTCAGTCTGATTATACACTTTTTCTAGGAGCAGGTTCAGTTTAGAACATAAATATTAGGACGGAATTCAGTAAAGTCACTAGCTACTTATAAAGCTTTTGCAACAAAATAGAGCAGTTTGTGGAGTATCAGAGCCTAGAAATAGGTTATTCAGTTACACACAAAAACAGTAAAAAATCCATACAATGAAGAAACTTACACTGCGGGTCACACCAGGTCAGCCAAGGGGGGAGAGACACAGGCAATCCTAAGCATCTAGGCTTGAAAATGGTGCCTGTACTACTTTGTTGCCAGTATAAACTTGTTAGAGGTAAGGGGGTGGGGGAAAAGAGATGGCAGTAGGAGTGGTTAGAGGGAGAATCTTGAATGACTCAGTATGCCACACCACAAATAAGTTGAATGCATGAATCAGTTTTCTTTAGTTTCAGGGGAAGGAGGCAAAAAATAAAGCAGAAAGAGCCCTATGGCTGACCAAAATTGTGACCTGTTTTGTTACACAGCAAGGTAAAAAAAAGCTTAACAATTTTTTTTTTTATGTTTGTAACCTACACTGTTTAATTGTTGGGAGACAAAACGGTTTTGTTGTTAGAGACTGTGGTGGCCAATTGCAATCCCATAGACACTGCTTTGCAGGAGCTGCAGTATACTAGTGTAGGTAAATGTAGAGTTTGAACTGTTTGATTGTTGGGGGAGAAAAAGTTTTTGTTGTTAAAGATTGTGGTGGCCAGCTGCAATTCCATAGACACTGTTTGGCAGGAGCTGCAGTATGCTAGTGAAGATAAATGTAGAGTTTGAACTGTTTAATTGTTGGGAGAGAATAAGCTCGCCCAGAGTCTGCCACAGCCTGCTGCGAGGTAAAGATTAGTTTGCATTTGCTTTTTTTGCATTTTGCATTATTACTTTACTGCCATCTTCTGTTTTGCATATTGTGATTTGTTTTCTTTACACTGTGTTTTACTTGTATTCTGCTTTTAATTGCATATAAAGACTTGGAAAGAGACCACAGCTGTGTCTCCTGTGAATCACACAGAAATTAGCGCAGGTCAGTTAAGGAGTCACATAGAAGTTAGCACAGGTCAATTAAGATTAATTGTCTGCGAACTGAAGTGGTGGAGCAGGGAACTAAATCATCTATTTAACAGGGTGTTAAGAAAATGTATAACTGCAATGTGCAAGCTTAAAATGCATTTAGGGTTAAAAAGAAATTAATACGTTTATTCTGCTTATTCTGTGTGAAATATGTGCAGCTGCAGGAGACCTTGATAAGAGAACAATTGACGCTTGAAAGTCTACCATAGTCAGCAGAATATGTATTGAGGCCAGGGTTGTATCTTGACCCTAGGCAAATGTATCATATCAAGAACTGGACAGCTGAAGGAGTGTGAGAATCAAGGGAGGGCTGAAATAAGCCCAAGGCCAGGTTGTTTTTCTCAAACATGTTTTTGCAAGGCAGCGATTTTCTGACCATGTCAGCAGTAAATCTAACAATATCTTCTTTTATGACCATGTCAGCAGTAAATCTAACAATATCTTCTTGTGTACATGCAGAGAACTGTATAAGAACAGCATGCTGAACTATGGAAAATTAGACAAACCTTGTACTTACATGCTTTGTCTCCTTGCTGCAAGTAATAAAGGGTGCCATACTTGAACCTTACGTGCATTGATCTTTGGATCAGATGGCCAGGTGGCTAAAACCGTATGGGGAAGAAACCAAATTGGTTCTTCTTATGTGAAAAGTCCTCCAACTGAATTGTCATCAAAAGAGGCCAGCCACTTTCTGATCTGCGACTGAAGGACGGGTTTTTCCGCGAATCAGGGATCAATCATGTGGGCTCAGGTAAGGTGAATCTACTTTTTCTGTTTCAAGATCAGGGACTGGATGTGTATTGTTTCTGTCAGATTGTGTTTTCTTACAGTCAGGGATAGAAAAGGTATAATCTTGTCATAGATCAGGTGAAACAGATCAGTAGGCTTTAGACAGTCATTCTGAAGAGACTTTAACAAAATCCGTGGTACATGTAAAAATCTGAAGGCATCAGGTAATATTTTTCTGAACAGTCTATGTAGCAAACAAAATAGGGAAAAATGGGTAATAATTGTGCAAAGACACCCGGAAACCCACCGTTAATGGAAGATGCAAAATACATGCAGTCACAGCGCGCAGACAATATTAGATATTTTTCAAAATGGGTTATTAAGTATGAATTTGATGGAAAATTATAAAAATCCTCACTTATCAAACTTATCAAGCAACTTAAAACTGATTCTAAGGGTCAAGTTAAAAAACAGCGACAGTTAGGAATTCCCCAGGCACACAGGTGGCTGGATGAAGCAAACCGCAGAGACCAAAAGAACAAAGACTCAAAGACAATGTTTTTAGATAAGGAAGACAATAACTTGGTAGTGGCATCGGCACCTCCACCTCCCCCTTGTTTACCAGAGTACGAAGCAAGTGGACAGATTGACCCACCCCATTATATCCTATACTCACTAGAGACAGGGACATTATAAAATTAAAACTAGCTAAAGTTAGAGATCTCATCAAAACTAGGTCCCGAACAAAGGCAAATAATTAAGAAGAAGGCTCTGAATTATGGCAGGTAGTTAAGAATACATGACCTGTAGAAGAAGAAATATGCCCACTTATAGTAGTTCCGAACCGATGGGTGGGAGGATGGCATAATGGTTAAGGTGTTTACCTTAGAGACACAAGGTGCAGGGTTTGATTCTCGTATGGGGTAATTGGCTAGGCTTAAAATGGCCTACAAGGGCAGTTAGCCTAGTACTAATCGATGAATCTATGAATCTATGAATCTAACCCTTAGGCAGGACAGGAAGATCAGACTCCAACTATCTTAGTGTATAGACCCTGGGCTCTGGAAGATATCCGGAAAGCCACAGAAGGGATTCTCCATCCGAAACTTAATTTCAAAACATTTTCGGAAGATTTACAAGGAATGAGGCTAAGTTATAACTTAAATGGGGAAGAGATAGAAAACGTAGTTTGACAGATTGTAGGACCAGATTGGTACATGATTTGTGGCAACTGGAATCCTCGTGACGCTGCACAAAAATCTCTTCCACACAGCAACACAGAATTAAACACTAGAGTGAAGGGACTTACAGACTGCATCTCTGAGAAATGGAAACCTAGGACAGACTGGACTTGCATTAATTAATCAATGTGTCCAGCAGGAGGGTGAATCAGTTGACCAATACTTTGCTAGACTGTTAGAATGTTTTAACAACCACTGTGGAATGCAGGTTCCCGAAGATCAAAAACAAAATTCCCCATATGAGCAGCAGTTAAAGAATGCATTTCTGAAAGGTAGTAGTACACCTATAAGCAGTTTCATTACAAAACACATGGTTGACCATCGAACGAGCAGATTATATTCACTACTCGAATATGCTAGACATGCTGAAAGGCATTTTAATAGCAAAAAGAAGAAGAAAGCTCAGGTATTCTCCGTAGAAGACAGAGCAGAAGTTTATGTAGTGCTCCCCAGGAAAAAGGGCAGGAAAAATACACAGGGAAGCAGGCAATCTGATCAGCGATTAGAAGACTTTGAAGGACGCAAGAAAAGGAGAGAATCTTTCATATGTGGTAAAAAAGGATATTTATCAAGGGATTGCAGGAAAAATAAAAAGGCAACAACGGAAGATAAAGAAGGTGAGGACTGACTATATGATAATCAGGAATCACAAGAAGAGACCAGTAGAGAAAGGACAAACGAGGATGTAAAAAGGGAAGTAGAGGAAGTACAGGAAATTAATGACGGTTCAGGAGAAGATGAAGTACTAGAATTAGCTTTATTGAGCCTGGAGCTCTATTTAGCAGATACAAAACTGGAAGTTACACTTTTAGTGGAAGACAGTGAGGTTACATTTTTGTGTGATTCAGGGGCATCATGGACCCTGATACACCCCTCCAAATTACCAGACAATTTGGAGTCACCTGATTACATATTGGTCAAAGCAGCGAATGGACAGCTATACCGGGAGACCCTCTCCCGCAATATCACCATAACAGATCCTGTTTCAGGATTAACAGAAAGAAGTAAGATTGTAATTTCTGTGAAATGCCCAGTAAATCTCTTGGGCAGGGATCTTATGCAGTTATTTGGCATAGCGGTGGTTCCAACTATGCAGGGCATGGAAGTGCAGCTATGAACCAACATCTTTATGGTTCAATCGGGGGGTGAAATGTTTTATTGGTACAGTCAGGACCTGGTTATGACTGATCCAGGGACTGTGACCAAAGAACTGATGAACGTAGCCATCAGTAAGTTTGCCTCCCTGGACATTGATAAGCAGCACCTGCTGCATTGCACCCTGTATTTATGTAACACACCAGGGCCTGATAATGAGTATGAAAAAGAATTATTTAAGCATCGTACAAACAGATTGGTACTGAGAAACTTATACTGGGATGCAGAAGGGAATAGTGTAGCCAGCTGCTCGCTGCCCCAGGAGTATTTGACACTTTATAAATCCAATCAACTACCACATGTTAGCCTGACAAAGAAAAAAAACATACGGTGGGCAGACCTAGGGGAGAAAGTTACAAGATGGGAGAAACAAACAGAACTAGAGTTGTCAGGACAGGGAATACAAGTGCAAAAATTGAATTGGGTGACTCAAGCTAACCCAGCTTTACATCTGCAGTCTCGTGGAGACAGCTGATGGCTACTCCTGTTGACGGACGAAGAAAATGCCTTATGTGATATACCAGAGACTCTCTAGTCAGCAGGAAAATCAGATGTAGGACTTATCCGTACTGCAGGTCCAGTTAGTATAACGCCAAAATCAGCATTTAGCCCACTAAAGAGACAGTATCCCTTAAGAAAGGATGCAGAGGCAGGGATAAAACCGATCATAGCAGCATTAGTTAAGGGAGGGGTGCTAGTAGAATCCCCTGATTCTCCGTGTAACACACCTTTATTTCCAGTTAAAAAAGCCAATGGAGAATGGCGTATGGTTCAGGATTTGCAAGCTGTAAATGACAGAGTAATACCAAGGGCACCTATAGTGCTGGATCCACACACCTTGTTGAATGACTTAAAACCTCAACAAGAATATTCTCTGTGGTAGACATTAGTAATGCATTCTTTTCAATACCAATACACCCAGATAGCCAGTATTGGTTTGCATTCACGTTTCAGGGAAAAAGATACACATATACGCGATTACCACAGGGATATTGTGAGAGCCCTACTATATTTTCACAAGAAATGTCAAGTAACCTGGCAGGATTTAACCCACCAAAGGGTAGTCAGGTCTTACTTTATGTCGATGACATTGTATTAGCAGCCCCCACCCTGCAGGATTGCAGGGAAGATACAGTAGCACTTCTACAATTTCTAGCTGCTGTGGGACACAAAGTGAATAAGAACAAACTACAACTTTGGAAAAAACAGGTAAAGTACTTGGGATATGTAATATCCAAGGGAGGTAGAACTTTAGATGAGGACAGAAAGGTGGCAATTTTGTAGGCACCGAAGCCTACCACCAAGAAGAAAATGATGTCCTTCTTGGGAACTACTAATTTTTGTCGAAGCTGGATTCCAAACTATGCCTTGGAATCTGCACCTTTAACCGATCTTATTTACAAGACACCTATGGCAGTGCAGGACTTGTTACAATGGACAACAGAGGCAGAATCTGCTTTCTGTAAGCTGAAACAGTTAATAGCCTCCACTCTAGTTCTGGGTTTGCCTAATTAGCATAAGCGTTTTTTCCAGACTGTAGATTGCAAGCAGGGTTATATGACATCAGTACTAACACAACAACATGGGGATAAGCAACGTCCCATTGCTTACTATTCATCACAATTAGACCCAGTGGCACGATCTTTGCCACACTGTGTGCAGGCAGTAGTCGCAGCAGCAATGGCAGTGCAGGCTTTGGCTTCAGTAGTCTTGTTTCATCCACTCACTCTAAGGGTACCTCATGCGGTCGCGATTATTTTATTGCAAGAAAAAGTAGCATACCTCTCTCCTGCTAGGCATCTTTCCTGCATGACCATATTGTTGAGCCAACCTCATATGACAATTGAATGATGTATGACCTTAAACCCTTCTACCCTGCTCCCAACTCCTGCAGACGGCACACCACATCTCTGCCTGCAACTAATCGAGCAGAAGACATTACATAGGAAAGACCTCACGGATGTCCCCTTGGATAATGCTGAGGTGACATACTACGTGGATGGCTCATGCAAAAGGGGCCCTGCCGGACAGAACCTAGTAGGATATGCAGTAGTCTCTGATACTGAAGTTATAGAAGCAAAATCTTTATTGCATCATTTATCTGTGCAGGTAACAGAATTGATTGCTCTGACACGAGCATGTACCTTAACGAAGGATAAATGTGTAAACATCTTCACTGATAGCCAATACGCTTTTTCCACTGTACATGTGTTTGCACAACAGTGGAAAAACCGAGGAATGATATCTACTGGCAAACCTATAAATCATGCACAACTTATTTTAGATCTTTTAGAATATATTCAATTTCCTCGAAAGGTAGCTATTTGCAAATGTACAGCTCATACTAAACAACAGGACATAATTTCAAAAGGTAATGCAAGAGCTGATACAGCTGCAAAACAGGCAGCTACAGAGGTATTCCTTCTAGATAAGGAACTACAACCCTCTGAAACCTTGAATTTAGATATGTTAAAAACAATGCAGACACTCACTACGCAAGCAGAAAAACAGTGATGGATAAAATGAGGAGCAATCCTCAAGAAAGGGCTGTACATCTCTAAGGGGGAAAACCAATACTACCCTCTAACTTGTTCTGCTATGCGGCATTGTTGAGCCATGGGCAGTGCCATGTCTCAACAAGGGGGATGGTACAGCTGGTGAACCAGGTGTTCACAACGTATGGATTTACAAACTATTTTAAAAAATGTTGTTTAATGTGTCAGATCTCTAACAAACACCATGCACAGGGGGCGCGCGATAAAGCCTAAGCAAGGGAGGTTTCCCACACCACCATATCCGTTTCACACTATCTGTATGGATTTTATAGAACTAAACAAATGTGCAAACAAGAAGTACTGCCTTGTCATTATAGATATGTTCTCCAGGTGGGTGGAAGCTTTTCCAAATAAAAATCCAGATGCAGCTACAGTAGTAAAGGTACTTGTTAAGGACATTATTCCTAGGTTCGGTATTCTGGAAAGAATCTATAGTGACAATGGTACGCACTTTGTAAATCAAACCATACAGCAGCTGAGTAAGTTTTTTGGTATTTCTCTTAAAAATCATTGTGCAGATCATCCACAGTCTGAAGGGCTGGTTGAAAGGCATAATGGCATACTAAAAAGCAAACTAAGGAAATTGATAGCTGAAACTAGCTGAAACAGGGAAAACCTGGCTGTACTGTTTACCTCTGGCACTGTTGAGCATGAGAACTGTCCCTACAGCAAAAGGACTGACTCCTTTTGAAAAGCTGTATGGAAGGGCTTATTACACACCCCAGTGGAAACCTCTCATGTCATCAGACCAGGAAGCTGATTTTACACTAGCTGAATATATGAAAAAGTTGTTGAGTTCTAAACATCTGTTGCAGTTTAATTCTGTTTCAGATCAGAAGCAAGCCAAAACATCGGAAGTGACAGTGACGCCAGGAGACTGGGTGTGGATTAAAATCATGAAGCGAAAGAACTGGGCATCAACAAAGCAGGAAGGTCCCTACCAGGTGCTTCTTTCAACAACTACTGCAGTCAAGATAGCAGAACGGGCTTCTTGGATACACCTGACTCACTGCAAGTTGATGAGTAACTTCGAACTGGACAAAGACCTTACCTCTCCATCGGGACCCTAAGTACAAAATTCTGGCTACAAAGGGGGGGGGGTCAGATCAATAAGAACTGATCCGTCTCAAACCCAGTGAAGCAATCATCGGTGCTAAGGTCCTATAGGGCAGAGAGTAAGATCACGTGTCCAAGTAAAATGACTGAGTCAAGAAAATATCTTTTTGGAAGACCGGAGAAGACAGAGACAATACGGAGCAACCATTTCCACAGAAATATTGCATGACCATCCTGCTGATCATCATGGTAACAATAATCTTTTTGTTATGGCCATTTCTCTTCTCTGTTACGCAAGTAGAATTTAGTAAGCATGAGTGGCACCCGAATTTCAATACTTACCAGGCAATCAAATACGTGTATGCTGAAACCTTCAATGTTTCAAATTGCTGGGTCTGCACAGCTTTACCAACAGCATATGGGGGACTACTGCTAACTTCAGTTCCCCTGGGGTCTAATAAGACCTGGGAAAACCTAATTCATGACACATTGAATGTCACGTCAGAAGATAAAGTAGCATTACACCTGTCTATTCGTCAAAAAGGAACTGTGTGTTTTCATAAGAATGATATAGTCAGGGTAGGATGGAGCCATTGCAATGCAACAGTTCCCTATAGATGCTACACTAAACCTAATAACACCGGATCTTATTGCAACACGAACTATGATTCATTTTTTGAATTGATGCATAGAACAATCGAGGAAGTAAAACGTGATTCTGTTCTCTACAAACAACTATCCATAATTGATAAAAAAAATGTTTCACACAGGACAAGAGTATGTTTATAGTAAAGTTACCACTAAAGTAGAAAATTGTTAATTTATATGTGGAAGAAAAGCATATAAATGGCTACCCGAAAACTGGTCCAGTAGCTGTTTTTTGGGATACCTGGTTCCGGCCATACGACACACGGCAGTCTTACCTCAAGGGAAAATTCGGAATGTCCGAGAAATCAAGAAGCCTGCTAATCCAGTGGGACAAAATTATGCACCCTGGAAATACCATCATGATTTAGGCCATGGGAATAACAAAGGACTATCGCACATGGATCTGGGGGTCTATATTATATCCTCAAATGCTTAAAAAAGTGAACGCTGATTGATCAAACGTATTTTCCCGAAACTGCAAAATATCGAAGCAGCAGAAACTCTAATTTTTTCCTAGGGAAAGAATTTGGTTGTCCATTTCTGTTGCTTCGGTATTTTCAGTGTTATGGTAGAAAGTTACCGGTTGGATTCAGGTAAGTGTGCAATTGTGTGGATGTGAGTGTTAGGGTGATTTAGGTGAGTTAGGGTTAGGGCTCGGGTTAGGTGTGTGTGCGATTGAGTGGACATGAGGGTTAGGGCGGATTTAAGTGAGTTAGGGTTAGGGAGCGGGTGAGGTGAGTGTGCGAGAGTGACGGACCTTAGGGTTAGGGTTTGGGTTAAGGTAAGTGGGTAGTTAGTGGTGTGTGCATAGTTTAGTGTAGGGTTAGGTATCAGATTTTAGGTGTATGTGTGTGGATTTCTGTTTGTTTGGTGTGCTTGTGTTGTGTGTATGTGTTTTGGATCAGTGATTTTTTTCCCTAGGAAAAAAATCATTGATCTGACAGTTTGAGATTGTAAGCTTTCACTTAAATTAGGTCGATCAATCAGCGTTCACTTTTTTAAGCGCTCGATGATATAATATAGACCCGGATCTGGCTGATGACGTCATATCATTGGCAGGCATAATACCAGCATATGGAGCAATGAAATCAATCTGGGAGCTGAGAAAACTATCTAAACTTCTTGAAATAATGAGTAATGCAACCTTTTCTGCCCTAGAATTGGTAACCGATGAACAAACTGCCATGAGAACAGTGGTACTTCAAAATCACATGGCTCTTGACTTCACCCTAGTGGCAAAAGGAGGTACATGCGCTTTAATCCAGGAGGAGTGCTGTTCGTATATTCCTGACAACAAACACGAGACAGACAACCATCTTGAAGTAATTCAGCAGGTGTCAGCCATGACCAAACCAGGACCAAATCCATTGACAGACTTTTTCCAGAAATGGTTCAAAGGTTGGGGCAGCATCCTGATGAACATTCTGATTGCCATCTGTGTAGGGGTAGCCTTACTGATGGTGTGTGGATGCTGCTGCATCCCCTGTATGAAAGGACTAGTTAAGAATATCATAGATGCTTCAGTTTCAGAAACTTTATATCAGAATGATGAATTCAAAGAATTACTCAAAACTGAAAAATGCTTTCACAGGCTTAAACTGAATGACTCTCTTAACTGCAAATCCTAAGGAGGAAATGGTTATGGGAAGAAAAACTGTTTATGCTTGTTTTGAAGGTAGAATAAAGTATTAAAAGGGGGGAAATGTTAAGAAAATGTATAACTGCAATGTGCAAGCTTAAAATGCATTTAGGGTTAAAAAGAAATTAATATGTTTATTCTGCTTATTCTGTGTGAAATATGTGCAGCTGCAGGAGACCTTGATAAGAAAACAATTGACACTTGAAAGTCTACCATAGTCAGCAGAATATGTATTGAGGCCAGGGTTGTATCTTGACCCTAGGCAAATGTATCATATCAAGAACTGGACAGCTGAAAGAGTGTGAGAAACAAGGGAGGGCTGAAATAAGCCCAAGGCCAGGTTGTTTTTCTCAAACATGTTTTTTGCAAGACAACAATTTTCTGACCATGTCAGCAGTAAATCTAACAATATCTTCTTTTCTGACCATGTCAGCAGTAAATCTAACAATATCTTCTTGTGTACATGCAGAGAACTATATAAGAACAGCATGCTGAACTATGGAAAATTAGACAAACATTGTACTTACATGCTTTGTCTCCTTGCTGCAAGTAATAAAGGGTGCCTTACTTGAACCTTACATGCATTGATCTTTGTGTTTTCCTTTACACAGGGATAGTAAAACATTTCAAGGTTTTACTGGAAAATCTCACCCAGACTCTACCACAACTTGCTGTGAGGGAAAGGCAAGTTTGCTTTTGATTTCTTGTGTTTTGTATAACTTTATTGCCATCTTCTATTTTGTATATTTTGAATTGTTGTCATTCAACTGTGTTTTGCTTGTATGCTGTTTTTACTTTCATATTAAAACTTGAAAAGAGACCGCAGTGGGTGCATTGTGAGTCACACAGAAATTAAAGCTGGTCAGTTAAGGAGTCACAAAGAATTTAGAACAGCTCATTTTGATGTAAATTATCCATGAACTGAGGGGGTTAGAGCTAGGAACTAAACCTTCTATTTAAAGGGTAAAATAATACAAATTAAAACATCACTTCAAAAGCTTGCCGAAACTCTGCCATAACTTGCTGTGAGTGAAAGATTAGTTTGCTTTTGATTTCTTTTATTTTGTATTACTTTATTGTCTTCTTCTGTTTTGTATACTGAGATCTGTTTTCTTTACACTGTGTTTTACTTGTATTCTCCTTTTAATTTTATATTAAAACTTGGAGACAGACCACAACCGTGTCTCTTGTGTGTCACACAGAAATTAAAACAGATCAATTAAGGAGTCATACAGTTGGTGTAACAGGTTAGTTCAGGTTAATTATCTGTTAACTGAGGGGTGGAGCTATGAACTAAACCTTCTATTCAAGGGGTAAAATAAAACCTTTCAAAGCATTACTGGAAAATCCCAATCTCTCCAAGCTACACACTCTAGGGACCTAAACCTTGTCACCACAATAAACAGAACATGCTGGAGGGATATATTCCTGTCCCAGAGACTTCCCATACTCTGGAACAAACTACCTATCTATATCAAACAAAGCTCCTCATTAACACTCTTCAAGAAAAATCTTGATGATTGGATGGGAAATAGGAAATTCACCCCAGGGATCACCTTTGTGGCTCTGTTCAACAGGGAAACAGGAAAATAATTTTCTTGGGTGGTGAAAGCCAGGTTACCTTTTTGGCCAGGCTTATATAGGCCCTAGGGCCAATAGCCTAGTACCTACCTATGAACCTATGAACCTATGAACCTATGGAAAGGTCATTCAGACTCTGCTACAACTTTCTGTTTGGGAAATGATAGTTTGCATTTTGTTTTTTATTTTGTTGCACTTTATTGCCTTCTTCTATGTTGTACACTGTGATTTGTTTTCTTTACACCATGTTTTACTTCAATGCTGTCTTTAGTTGCATATTAATGCTTGGAGAGGGACCACAGCCGTGTCTCTTGTGAGTCAAACAGAAATTAGAATAGGTCATTTAATGAGATACACAAAAGTTATAACAGGTCAATTAAGGTTAATTGTCTGTAAATATGAGGTGGTGGAGCTGGGAACTAAACATTTAATTTAAGGCATAAAATAAACATTTCTGAAATTTACTGGAAAATCTCACCCAGACTCTTCCACAATATGATATGAGGGAAAGGTTTGTTTGTTTTTGTTTTCTGGTTTGTTGTGTTACTTTATTGCCTTCTGTTTTGCATACTGTGATCTCTTTTTTTAAAACTGTGTTTTACTTGTATTCTGCCTTTAATTACATATTAAAATTTGGAAAGAGACCACAGCTGTGTCTCCTGGGAGTTGCACAAAAGTTACAACAGGTCAGTTAAGGTTAATTATCTGTAAAATGAGGGGTGGTGGTAGGAAGTAAACCTTCTATTTTAGGGTTTAAATAAAACATTTCAAAGCTTTACTGGAAAACCTCACCCAGACTCTGCCGCAACGTGCTGTGAAGAAATGATTACTTTGGTTTTGCTTTCTTATATTTTGTTTTCTGTTATTGTCTTTTTCTATTTTATATAATGTGACTAATTTTATTTACATTGTCTTTTACTTCTTTTCTGCCTTAACTGCACATTAAAACTTGTAAAAAGACCAGATCTGTGTCTCTTGTGAGTCACACAAACATTAGAACATGTCACTTAAGGAGCCACAGAAGATAAAACAAGTCAATTAAGATTTATTACCTCTGAACTGAAGGGTTGGAGCTAGGAACTAAACCTTCTATTAAAAGGGTAAAATAAAACATTTCAAAGCTTTACTTGAAAAGGTCAGCCCAGACTCTGCCACAACTTTTTGTGAGGAAAAGTTTAGTTTGCTTTTCCTTTATTGTATGTTGTATTACTTTATTGCCTTCTTCTATTTTGTATTCTGTGAATTGTTTTCTTTACATTCTCCACGATTTAATAAAATCTGTGTAGGCAGAGTGTAGAGCCTACATGGAATGTACCCATGTACATGGCCACGGGTCCCCCTTAGCAGTGCACCATGCATATTAATGATGGCGCTCTGCTGAGGGGGATCCAAGGAACATGGATATTGAATCAATGTAGGGAGAGGTGTAGAGGCTACCCATGGCTGCAGATGAGTATGAGGCTCCCTGTAATGCTCCCCACCACTGTTGTAATGTTGTGTAGTGCAGAAACTGTCTAATAAGTCATTTGTATGATGTGTTATGTTTTTTTGTTAATATTTTTATAATTGTTTTAACTGTATGCTTGTGTAGAGTGGAACACAGCAATGCCAAGCTGTGCTCACATATAGTCAGCTGACATCTGGCAGGCATCTAAAAATAGAAACAGGATGTAATTAATTATCATAATTGAAATTATTATTTTTTTTTTTATCATTTACATTTGTGTGGCACGGACACAGCAGAGCCAAGCAGAGCTCATACATACATGGCAGACATCTGCCGGACATCTAAAAATAGAAACTGGATGTAATTAATAATTTATTTATAGGTGTATTTAAGTGCTTTTGCACGGTGCAGCATGATTCTCAGCGACACTAACAAGCAGCCTAGTAGTATATGTGAAGGTATAGTAGTATTTATAACATCCAACTAGCTCCATGGGTAGAGTTGCAGTCCTATATGTAGTAAGTCCTGGGTTTGAGTCTGTAGCAGGCATAATATGGCTGTAAATGAATGTACTATCTTTCTTTAATTTCATTACAGTATTCTGAATTTTGACACTGTTGCACTCTGCTCAACACTGCTCAATCATGGTAAGCAGTGCATAAACATGTTAATGGCTGCCAGTGTTTATGGGGTGCTAAGCCTCACTAAAACCATGGTTCAGCAAGTTGTCACATTGCTTGGCTTTGCTTAGCTGGTTTGCAAGCTGCTAAGCAATGCAGCACTTTTTTGAATGTTATTCAATGACATGTAAGGGCAGGAAAACAGCCTATATTAACTCAATAGGTGGGAATTATGCAACAGTCATTGGAGTTCCTTCAACTGTTGGTATGGCTGGCAGTGTTGGTGAAGGTGTACACTTTTGTTTGTAGCTGTGGATCATTCAGGAGTCCAGGGTCATGATCAGACTCCTTATTAAAAACCATGAACCCCGGCCGATGCGGATTCCAGGGCTCAGAGTATAAGGTGGATGCCTGGGATCATTTGGCTAGGGAAATTAGGAGTGTTACTGGTATCCCACACACAGGTGAGCAGTGTCATCACCATTATGATGACCTGAAAAGGAGGAAGAGGTGAACCCTGGGCACCTGGGACCAGGAAGCTCAAGCTGAGAATGCTCCACAAGTATGTAAGTATGTCTTCCTCTGTATGGAGGGATATAATCTGCATTGTCAGTAATGAAAATTTTCTCTCTCTCCCCACCCCTTATCTTCATTTATTTATTACTGTTATTTATTATTATGATTTAATGTTAATATATTTTGTTACACTAGCTATATTTTGGAAAAATGTATTTTATTATTGATATGTTTTATTATGATTTAATAATAACATATTTTGTTAAACTAACTATAAATTGGAAAATGTGGTAGATTGTTATGTTGTTTTACGATGCAATATTAACATACTTGTTAAATTAACTGTTTTGTTGGCTATATGGTTTACTTTTGGGTATATAGTATGAAGAAAAAATTTAAAATAACTGACAACATAAAGCTCGACAAGTGAATATCGAACGTTAAGAAAACTGAATGCATAAAAGCCAAAGATCAAAATGTCGAACCATTATAGTTGGCCAACACCATGTCCTGGCTTGCTAGTGGAAAACCAACTAACCCCAATCACCTAATGTTAATTACATATATTAAAATATAAAGAAAATGGGCACCAGTGATATATATCAACAACTGAACAAAACTAAGTGTAAATGTAAGTGTATGCGATGTGCTAGACATTGTTATAGATGACAAATTGTCAAATGCACAGCTATCTCCTACGTAAGTTCAAAACAAGGTTTACAAATATGTACAACACATAATTGTAGAAATAGTATGTTTTGTTTTACAGTTGTGCAATGTTAGTTAAAATATACCTTCTTAACTTTTTAAATTTATTTTAAAATGTGGAATGTTTCAGTTATTTTCTTTGTATACTATTTCTTAAGTTGTCAGCAATAATGTAGTGACTTAATACGTAATTAAAGCACAGTTTGGCCAACTATGACTATTCGATATTCTTGTTTTCAGAATTCAGCACTGTCGAAATTATAACTGCTCGATATTTACTTGTCAAGCTTTACATTGTCAGTTATTTCAAACTTCGAATTCGTGATATAGACCCTACTTTTTTCTGGCATGCTGTTACCATACTAACTGTTATGTTACTTACTGTTGTGTTGCACATGTTATACATTAATATGTATTTGGATGAATACATATGATGTTCAGTTCTGTTAATACTAACACTGGTTTGGTTATTGCTAACTGTAACCTATTGCTATACGTCATTTCCCACAGCACGTCAAGGTAGGCCGGTTCCAGCTGATCCCCCACCTTGCCTTAACTGGCCATTGTCACCAGGTCCCAGCACCTCTTGGACCCAGACTGGTGGTCCCTCCTCTCCTGCCCCTGCACTACATGCAGCATCAGGTAGTACCGCACCAGGGGACAGAGCCTGGCCTTCCTCTGGGAGCAGTGATGGAGGGGTGTTGTCACCCATGTGGAGCTGCCAATCTTGGTATACAGGATAGTCCACTGTGGCTATGACCACTGCCTGCACCAGATTGAGGGCATGCTGGCAACCTTTGTGGATCAGCCTCGACCTGGTGCTCAGCCTCCAACACAGCCACACTCAGGGCAGTGATGCAAAAGTGTCAACAGTCCCATAGGTGAGGATGTGAGTTACATTGTTGTCATATGGAGGCATATGGGACTTGGATTCCACAACACTCTCCATATCCAAGGTGTTCACCCCCTCATGTGTCAAACACCACTGCTCTCTGCTGTCTTGTCTGTCTTGTCTGTTTGTAAATGCATTCTCACCTAAGCAACTTACCTCCCCCCATGTGTACCTATGTCCCTTCCCGAACAATCCATTCTCACCTTAAAAAAAAAAATAAGCATCTGCCCAAAAACAAAAAATAAATTATCCCATACATAGCTCTCCATTTCGCACTTGTGATCACTGGACACACCTAATTTGGTCCAATTGACATGACAACACACTTATACTGTCCCCACCCTTTTTTTGAGGTTTGAGAATCCAAAGTCATCTACAAATTCTGTCAAAGTGCACAGTTGTTGCTATACATGAAAAGGATAGCTATGGTTCTTTCCTACACCCTTCCTGCACATCCCTCCCTGTTTTTCACTATGTTTTCCCCCTCTGCTTGCCCCAATTTCACCACTTTCCAATTTCTCCTTTTTTCTTTTCTTTATATTTTTTAGTAAAGAGCTGTGAGACACACTACATTCACACAGCTTTGCTAAGCTCAGCTAAATAGAGCTATAATGAATACATGTGTTTCTAACATTGTAAGACACATGTACAAAATAAACACCTCTGCCATGTTTCGAACCCAGCCCATCACACCTGCAGTACACTGCATTAATCTGCCATACCACACAACGCTTACTTAACTCAGGTGATTTAAACAAGACATAGTAATTGCCAATTATAGTCATTAGGCATGTTTCAGCAGAACTGCGAGCTGTGCCACACTGCGCTAACTGGAATAAAAATTAATGGAAAAAAGTGGGAGTGTACCTTGGACTCTGGTACAATAGTACACCACTAGACAGCCAAAGAAGTGATAATGAATGCAACTAAGGCCTGTGATAGCAGGTAAATGTGCCCTTTTATTAGTAACATGTAGAAAGTCACCTGCAAAGGCATTCATGGCAAAATACATAATCAGCTGTGACTTTGGTGCAGAAATACATCCATATAAAGCCATGCACTTACTGATGGATGTAGTAAATGTATGTCACAGTCTGTATGTGTGCACATATATCTTGCAAATACACTCACTGTAGCAGTGACTCAGTAGCTCCATCTGTTAAACGCCTTGCATGCAGTACATTTCGCTGCACACACAGTCATGGGTTTAAATTCAGTGTTTTGTTGCATTTCAATTACATTATTTTGAAGACAGAAATTAATGAATGACTCATGTACTCATTATCCACACAAAGCATTGCAAAGTAAATAACTACTTTTCACTGTTGGAAGTCACAGGCCTGCAGGTAAGGACACACATCACATATCCATAAAGCATTATTATATGTCGCCTGTTATTGACACATTTGCCTAACATATGTACCTTAAAAACACTTGCCATAGTTGGAGTGGTAGGGGTACTCTCACCTTGGATCTGCCTCTACAGTAAGGCTGACACAGCTGACACACATACACCTACAGCTTGTTGTCATTCAAAGTGTTCACACTCAATGCCTATATCTATTATCTGCAGCAGCAGCTGCAGCATGGCATGTGGCACACACAGCTATATGTAAAGGTTTCTGGTACAGATCTACCCTCTGTGACTATTTAGTCTTCTTACTCCAGTAATGTCAGTCTCAACAGCTAAGAAAGGGTCCTGTTCTACATGAAGGCCTTCCTTATATATTTCACAGTGGCTGCATGCCATTGGCTAATGATAATGCAACTCAGTTGTTTTGGCTGCAATTAGAATATCACAGTCACAGATTGATTTAGAGGCAATTACCTGCTAATGAGCACCATGTTAAAATGCAAGCAGCTGGCTATGAGCATACATTCTGTTTGAGACTTCTTTCACACAGAGCACACCTTTGTGACACAATAGTAGTAGCACATTTCAACAGAGGAGTACTGCACTCCACCAGGTATGTATCTGTTTTTTGTATAACAAGATGCAGATGGGAGGATAGTGGTATGGGGAATAGGGAGTACAGCAGTAAGCCTGTCTTAGACCTGTAGTAATGACATGTCATTGACACCCTGCTGTCTTTCACATACTGGGGATGTACAATATATCAGGATTGCATTATCTTTTGTCATTGTGGTACACTGCTGTTGTTGGACATCCCAATATAGTGGTTGTAATAGCACACTACTACTTGTCTGGCACTGGTATTATGACATACTATTAGGTGGCTGGCCTTAGAGGAGACAACACATTGGACTGGAGTGTTGGTTGTATGATCATACAGCAGGATATCTCATGGCACACATGGAACTACCTCAGTAATGATACTATCTTGGTTATATCCACACAAGTAGTATGTTGTCACATTGTGGGGTATGACTTGTGTTAGCCAGCAGTGGATAGTGCCGGCCATTTTGTTCTTGCTCTATCTGTACATTTGATCCTGTAATGTGTTTCCCTTTTGGTGTATTTCAGGACTAATGTATCACAGAAGGCATGCACCCTTCTCAGATGCAGAGAATGAATTTATACTTCAAGGACTATGGCAGCATTATCACATCCTCATATCCAGAGGAGGCATAATGGAACAGCATGCTGCATTGTAGGCAGACCTTGTCTGGGATGTGAATGAGACTGGCCACCAGGACAGGACATATCAGCAGGTTTGACACCACACTATGGACATGGTGAATGCTGCACAAGAAAGGGCAGCTGATATAGCCAGGGATTGTGCCATTACCAGTGGAGAGCCTGCAATGGAACAACCACTCATGGCCACTGAGGAATTCCTGGTGAATCTAGACACATGACAGCTCCCAGCCATCCATCACATCATACATTGTGGAGGTGGCTGCCACAGTATCCACAGCAGAGGAGTGTAAAGGTAAGCTTATTGTGATCACCATTGTAATACTGTAGCAGTCATTCTGTAAGTCTGTACATACCTTTATGTGGGTGTCAGGTCTATGTGCTGTGGGGAAGCGTTTAGCTCATTTGTACATTCATACTCAGAATGTTAGCAATACATCACGTAACACAGTAGCTACTGTACATGTGAGATATTCACTGCATTGGGGACACCCTGGATCAGTTCACTGAGGCAGTGGACAGACAATGGGCTGAGACAGTGTCAGTCTTGGGCCGCATATTGTCTGTGCTGGAGCAGGTAGTTGGAGATGGGCATTGGACCCATGGATGTAGGTCAGCAACACCATCTGCTGAGAGTCCCTGCAGCCATGCACAGTTACGCTCCTGTAGTACATCCAGTGCTACAGAGGGAAGTGTGCTGTCCACATGATGACATGGCAGGCCATGGGCATGTGTTCATGGGTGGTCCCATGGGAGATACAGTCCAAACAGACAGTAGTCACCATCAGGTATAAGCACCGTGTCTAGCCTTGGGCATGGTGGCACTAGTGCACCTCCTGGTGGAGCCAGTTCCCGTGTTCAGGGCTGAAGATGGTGAACTGTCAACTCTACCATGTAC
Organism: Protopterus annectens; assembly: GCF_019279795.1. Classification (NCBI taxonomy): domain Eukaryota; kingdom Metazoa; phylum Chordata; order Ceratodontiformes; family Protopteridae; genus Protopterus; species Protopterus annectens. The sequence continues at coordinate 1,752,798,905 of NC_056737.1, read as the reverse complement.
AGTCCACAGCTGTCCAGCATACACATGTGTAGCGCTAGCACTGAGCTTGACAGTGTACATGCATACACTCACACACCACTGTCACATGTAGGTCACCTACAGTCACGCAGGGCTTCTCACCATGCCCCATCTAGCCCGCTCCACTTCCTGACTCACACACATGCTGTCAACCATTTTGGGCCAGCCTAGGCCTCCAGCACCCCCACACATGCGTGATGTATCAGGCCTTGTACAAGTGATGATACCTGTGCTACATCCCTATCATCCTTCCCATAAATGCAAGGGAATGAAGCTATGCGTCTCATGCACAGGGTGACTATATTACTTGACATGTACTAGTGTAATGCAGTATTGTTTTGCATGCCACTTGTGGTCACCAACATATACTGTATGCTGGCATGTGTCATGAATACACAACATACTTTTATGGACCTTATGTTATACGAAATTGTACTGGCGGCATTGGTACAAAATGGCAGGTATATCACAGATTTGTATATGTTTCCATTGCAGGAGTCTTAGGGGATAACCTATGGACACACAGTGACAGTGAAGTGACACAGCATGGCATGGCAGCACAGCAGAAATATGACTTCAGCAAGGTACAGCAGTATACATGCATGGCTCCATAGGTTCACATCTGTATGATAGTCTACCAAGGACAATGGTGGCAGTTAGCGTACTCATGCATTCATAATTTGGGATAAGGTCTGCTACAGAGCAAGGCGTGACCTTATTGGAGTGCATATGCTGCCTGTCTGTAGGGAGCATAGTAGATGGATGACTGACTGTAAGGACATTAACCTACTATGTGACAATAGTACTACATGCTTGTCTGAGACATTTGTCTAGCAGACATAAATACACCCTTGAAACAGACCCTGCCTAATGGTACACAGAGCATATCAGTGCACCTCAGCACATGCTATCTGTTTGATTGGCTAGGCAGCCATCATCTCAACATACAGCATCTGCATGAGTCCCTCTTGGACTGGGGCAATATGTGCTGGTCCTGTACCTAGGGGTATACAGATGTCTCTGATTGTGAATGTTGTATGTCCATTATGCTAGTTAACTTGACATGTGCTATGGCCACATGATGCATACTGCTGTAACAGCCTCACACACAAATATGGACACATTCAGGCTAGCACCACTTCCACTCATTGCATGCAGGACATGCAAAGGCACACACATAGTGCATGTTGGCTGTATGTAGATTAGAACACTTATCTATGTATTGGTGCACACTACAGATCACAGTACCCGATGCATGTAGCACAACTCATGTCTGCTGGTACTATCAGTTTAGAACATATAATGCTTCTTGATTTAAGCAAGCCTTATTGTGGGCAATTATTTTGGGGAGCGATATCACCCACTACAAATAAAATGATGCAAAACCCTACCTATGTTTACTTTACATAGGTTATCACATGTATGCCATATGGATGTACACACACATACCATGTTGGGCAGAGTGAGATTAGAATCCCTACCTATTTAGGCTTATACACTGTAGGTCACACTACTTTTCCCATGCACCACAGCATAAGTCTTGCTACTACACTGTCAGCTGGTAGTATTAAAGTGGCTGACATCATCAGGCCTTGTAGAATAGGGCAGTGTGGAAGCCAGCAGCAAGTTACGACCCCAAAAAGTGCATAATCATTGCTGGTGGATAGCCCATGAGGGCATGTCTGTTGTTTTGCAGGGGTATGCATACCCCCCACACACACACACACACACACACACACACGCACCCACGCACACACACACACGCACACACGCACACACACACACACACTTACACCAAGTAGTCTGGAGTGGGATTAGAACCCCTAACTATCTAGTATTACACACTATAGATCACAGTATTTATTGGCTGTGCCATGCCTTATATTGTGGTACTGCACTCTCACCTGGTAGTCTTAAGTTGGCTGACATCATCAGGCCTTGTAGAATAGGACAGTGTGGAAGCCAGGAGCAAATTATTAACCCAAAAAGTGCATAACCATTCCAGGGGGATAACCCTTCAGAGAATGTCCATTGTTTTGCAGGTGTATATAAACACATTCACCTGCACCAAGTAGCATAAAATGAGATTACATCCCCTACCTATTTAGTATTACATACTTTAGATCACAGTATTTTTTGCATGTACCATGGCTTACATCTCACTACTACTCTGTGAGCTGGTAGTTTTAAGGTGGCTGACATTATCAGGCCTTGTAGAATAGGGCAGTGTGGAAGCCAGCAGCAGGTTATGCACCCAAAAGCTGAATAAACATTGCAGGTGGATAGCCCATAAAAGCATGTCTGTTGCTTTGCAGGTGTATATATACACACACACCAAGTGGGCTGCGGTGAGATCAGAACCCCTACCTATCTAGATTTATACATTATAGATCACAGCACGTATTGCATGTGCCACAGATTAAGACTGCTTTATATGTAATTGCAGGCACAGTACTTGAGCATTACACAAACAAGGCTTGTGTTGAACAGCATCTGTGGCCTGCAGAGTGATATTGGTTCATACTGTTATCTGAATCTAGTATCCTTGCAGTGAGATAACTGATGTTATCCTAGCTATGTGTATACAGTTACCTGTATGGCTATATGTGGCTACTTTCAGTTAGATAGGCAATCTTGTGGGCATGGACAATTTATCCTGTCCATATGTGCAATGACACCATTAGACATTACACTACCTGCTCATCAGTGTCTGTCTATGTTATGACATCCAGCAGGCATAAGGGTTTGTAGGTAAGTGAATCATGTACTGTTGCACCCTTAGTTTCTATCCTTTGAGCAACATTATTGCTGTGTGATAGTGCAGTTTACTCACCATTAGGCTATGGCAGACAATGCAGACATCCACACATATATTTCTGTATATAATAGGGATTTACATATAAATGTTGCTGTGTGTGTGTATGATGATATGTATATGTGTTTTGTAGATTTGTAGATACATGGGGGAGTCCCTGTATCATATATATATATATATATATATATATATATATATATATATATATATATATATATATATATAATACTACATACAGATAGATATACTATGCACATGAGATATACTATGCACATGAGAGAGAAATACTGACAGATGTATATGTATACTTATATGTCAGTATGTATAGATATTTATACATAATAGGTCATTTCAATGAAGGGCCAACAAAATTGTGCTCATTTTTACTAAGTGTATGGGCATGCCCAGTGTGTCTGTCAGTACTTATAATGTTACTCCAGGCCACACCTACCTGTATTCCACTCCAAAATTTTCTATGTTACAGGCATTAACATCTGCAACTGTGTTCTGCAGGGGTCTACGTTATGCGCTCAAAACACGAAAAACCAGAATCCGAATAGTGTGACACATAAAGAACGAACCGCAAATACGTCGAATGTACTAAAGCATGAAATTTAAAACCTCAAGCCATCATAGTCGGCCAACCAACCACCTGGGACACACTACCTACCTGAACACAATAAAAAAACACATACATACACTAACCAAAACCCTACTTCTGACCCTAAATCAAAGCACCAAAATCCTACTGCTAACCCTATACTAAACCCCACATACACAACTATCTATGCACTATCCTTAACCCCTCCCTAACCCTAAGGTCCATAACTACTGCACACTTCCACTATGGAGCTATACCCAAACAAACTAACTATTCCACACACATACACTTAACAAAACCCTACGCTAAACCTTACATATATTACCTTCACATAACCTTACATGCACTACCTACCTATGCACTTACCTTAATCCCTCCCTAACCCTAAGGTCCATAATTATCGCACCTTACGGAGTTATACTGCAGATGGGCCAAATATGCAAATTCGATATTTCCACTTTCGTGGTTTCGTTCGTTCTACATATTCGCGGTTCGCTCTTTATGTGTCACGCTATTCAGATTTGGGTTTTTCAGCTTGTGAGCACATAGACCCTTCACTCAAAATGTCCATAGCATTCCCCAGCTGTCTGCTGTACTGAATATGTGACTGTGTTTGCTAATGTTATACCACCAACACACTGAGAGCCTACATGCCTCTCAACTGTCCAGATTTTCACAGAATTTCCAGAGTTTTTCCTCATATGTTTGGTCTTCTGGTGCTTTAATGAATGTTGACATCGATATATTCTACTAACTACAGGCAAACAATTGTGTGCCAGTCTTTATGTCCATCAGAATATATGTACTACTGCAACACCTTTACTTCCAGCAAGGTTTATGTGACCACTATTTAAACTCTTTCTCTATGTTTGGACCTTTGTCTCCCCAAGTGTTCTGGCTTTTTCCAGATTTCTTGCACTGAGAGATTTGGAGGTATGACATTATGTAAAAACACCAACATACTACTACTTCACATGCAAAAGTGAATAATTCCAGATTAGAACCATCAATATAATTACCCATGTTAGCTTCTCTAGTCCACTGATTCACACAGTTCACTAGACAGAGAGTTGTCATCCATCACACAATCTACAGCATACATATGTACATTGTTATCCTTTGTGAAAAGAGACATAACAATGTGTGAGCACTATAAGTGTTACACCCCTGAGATTGCCTGGTCCACTGCTATACCATAGCTGATTTTCTGTTAGAGTGGTTATATGGGTACACTGCTGTGTTGGGGTAGGGGAACAAATGATCAGCTTTGGTAGATAGCAGTCCAGATATCATTTGTGCCCACTGTTTAGCATCTTCCTTGCTTGATGTCATGAATATTCCAACCATGAGGCCTAGTGAATATTAAGGAACACATACTACTGAAGTGGGTATCAGTTGTCCCATGTGGATGTTAACTCTGACCAAATAGCCCACTATATTTTCTTGCATAACAGCAGCAGATCCATACATATGATACATTATTATAGTAATCCTTACAATTACTGTGTAGGTTGCAGACTTACCATGAGAATGCAACCGTTGACAGAACTGTAGTTCAGGGCTGACTCTGTGTGATGCAAGTGGTACACAGCCAATACATGGATAGGTACATGTTGTGTGGGTTGCCTGGCATCAGCTATTTTATTGTATGTAAGGGGGAGTAAGGTGTCAGTCCCTGGGGCCCTATGTTATCAGTGTATACTCTATGAGATCTCTCCTAGCCAATGCAGAGTGTACTGGGCACACCTACATCTGCCTACAAGGACCTCATCGGGGGACTCCCCCTCCAATTCCTCCTATGAGTCTGGTTGTGCTGATCTCGGCACTGGTGGGGGCTGTGTATCCCTTCCCTGTCATGATCCTGCTGCAGCTGCTACTGCAAGATCATATTGTGTAGCATGGCACATAAAGTGAACATATGTGCACATGTGCCTGGAGAGTACTGCAGATCTCCACCAGATATATCAAGGCATCACAACTGTGACTTCAGCAATCCAAACATATGGTCTATGATGTTCCTAGTTTGTGGGTGTGCCTCATTATGTCATTCTGTCATGGGTCTGTGTGCATTTCTGATGGGTGTCATCATCCACAGATCCAGCATTCTCCACTAAATGTCCATGTGGGATGTCCCCCCACCAAACATCTGGTGCAGCCATGATGCATTCCAGATATGGTAGTTGTCATAGCTGCTAGGGCTGCCGGCACACATTACTGATAATGCCGTGGGCATTGCACATGAACTGGCAGTTAATGGAGTGGTACTCCTTGCGATTGATGTAGATTCTACCCCCCCAGCATGTGGATCCTTGATGTGTATGTGAGTGCAAGCTATGACACCCAGTACCTCAGGGTAATGTGCTACACAGTAGAAGAGTTGCATATTGCTGGCCCTCACCTGAGGGGTGATGAGAAAAGAAATGTGCTCACTGGCATGTAGTAGCATGGCATCCAGGAAGTGGTGGAGTACTTTGGATGCTGATGCCTGTGTGGCCACCATCATATCCCCAGTTGGTCTTTGGAAGGTACCTGTGGTTATTATCCTAAGGGCTACACATACCTTTGTTTCCACTGGGGTGGGTTCCTCTCTGTTGGCTCTGGGCCTGAGTGAGGGTGGAAGAGCTCAGTGAATTATTGTAGTATGTTCTTTTCCACCCTGTATTGCTTTATAATTTCCAGCTCATGTAGTTCCTGGAAGGTTACCCTGTGCCTGAATACTCTCCTCCTTCTCTACCTAGGTCTATTGTCAGCAGTAGCAGCAGCAACATATACTTCAGCATCAAACACATACAAATGTAGCAGACCTGCAGCAGCCCCAAGCTTACTTTCAGTTAAAATTCCCAAGTCTGTATTCCAATAGTGCAGAGTATGGGGGTAAAATCAGATTGTAGGGTGTATACATACTTTATAATGCTCCACTGTAGGTGCTGCCTTCATGATTGGCTACCTATGATGCAGTGCACCTGTCTAATACACCATTCATTTCATGGCCCCAGTTGAAGTTAAGAAAGGATCAACACTAATTAATACATCTTTGGCCTTTTAGATACACTGAGCACTGTGGCACACTGCACAAAAAAGTGCCCCATCCACTACTTAGCAGTCAGTGCACCCACCCAAACTTCCATGCTCAGCACAGTGGCATGCCATGCAAACACATGGAAACACATGCCCCATATGTAAACAAAGCTTAGATGTCAGTGCACAACCCCCAGACTTCCAAACTCAGCATGGGCCGCGCAGTGCAAACAGGGGCAGCTAAGCTCCAATCAGCTTAGAAGATACTGGACACACCCTCTCTTGATGTCAGCTACCTCCTCTGTGGACATCACCATGGTTCTCTGCCTACAAGGAGGGGATATGCAGACATGGTTACCCCATTATGGTATTCAGTATCTCTACCTCATTTGCATAGGGATCCATGCTCACAACCTGGATACTACATGCTTCCAATCCCTTCGAAGTTAGCAGCAGCACCAGTGCACCTTTGTAGATAATACATGCAAGGTCCTGTAATACATTTCTGTCTCATGATATTAATATTTGAATTTTCCAGGTTTTGTTTTTTTATAAGTCATGTTTGCGCACTGTGGCATGCAGTACAAACATGCTAAGATTATTAAAAAATATATTTTAATATATTTACTGCAACTTTTGGAAAATGAAGAGGATAGTTTTGCTCATATCTGTGTGTGCTATGCCATTTCTTTCTATCTACCTACAATTTTACAACCCCCTTTGTCTGTCTACAATCCTGTACACAGAATTTTTCTGAATACACTACAAACACTGACACTGGGTCTGCAGAGCTGCATTTCTGTTTGCTGGATCACTCTTCCTGCCTCATTTGCATGAGATTCACCTGCTTATAAGGTGAGTTGCATGACATAGAAGTTTCCATGTTGGCACCCTCGTGCGCTGCTCATTAGTGCCTAACAAATCTAAAAATGTATGCACCCATGTTGGCAGCATAGTGCAATACCTACATGGTAAAAAGCAACCATGTAGGATTTACTAAATTCCCCCATTGTTTTTTTACTTGTATTCTGCTTTTAATCACATATTAAAACTTGGAAAATTACCACAGTTGGGTCTCCTGAAAGTCTCACAGAAGTTAGAACAGGTCAGTTAAGGTTAATTTCTTGTGAAATGAGAGGGTTGCGATTGGAACTAAGCCTTCTATTTAATGGGTACAATAAAGCATGTCAAAAGCGTTACTGGAAAAGCTCAGCCAGACACTGCCACAACTTGCTCGGAGGGAAAGGTTAGTTTGGTTTTCCTTTCTTGTATTTTGCATTACTTTATTGCCCACTTCTATTTTGTATACTGTAATTTGTTTTCCATACACTGTCTTTTACTTGTATTCTGCTTTTATTTACATGATAAAACTCAGAAAGAGTCCACAGCTTTATCTCTTATGAGTCACACAAGAATTAGAGCCAGTCAATTAAGTAGTCAGACAGAAATGTGAACAAGTCAATTAATGTTAATTCTCTGTAAACTGAGGTGGGTGCAGATAGTAAATACACTTTTTATTTAAGGGGTAAAAACATTTCAAAGCTTTACTGGAAAAGCTCACACATACTCTCCCACAACTTCCTGTGATGGATAGGTTTGTTTGCTTTTGATTTGTAATAGTTTGTATTACTTTATCCTGACTTCTAGTTTGTATACTGTGATTTGTTTTCTTTACACTATGTTTTACTTGTATTGTGCATTTCATTTTATATTAAAACTCGGAAAGAGACCACAGGCATGTCTCTTGCAGGTTACACAAAAATTGGGACAGGTGAATTAAGGAGTCATGCAAAAGTTAGAGCAGGTCAAAGAAGTTTAAATATCTGTAAGCTGACTGGGTGAAGCTCTAAAAAGGTAAAATAAAATATTTCAAAGATTTACTGCAAAGGCTCACCCAGGCTCTGCCACAATTTGATGTGAGGGGAAAGATTAGTTTGTTTTCATTTCTTCTATTTTGCTTCCTTTTATTTTCTTCTTCGGTTTTGTATACTCTGATTTGCAACACTGTGTTTTACTTGTATCCTGCTTTTAATTGCATATTAAAACTTGGTAGAAGATGACAACTGTCTCCCTTGAGAGTCACACAGTAATTAGAACAGGTCATTTAAGGATTTCCCAAAAGCTAGAACAGGTCAAATAAGGTTAATTATCTATTAACTGAGGGGGTAGAGATAGCAACTAAACCATCTATTTAAGGGATGGAATAAACCATTTCAAAGCATTAATGCAAAAGCTCACCCAGACCCTGGCATAACTTGATGTGAGGGAAAGATTAGTTTGCTTTTTCTTTTTTTGTATTTTGTATTACTTTACTGCCTTCTTCTATTTTGCATATTGTGATTTGCTTTGTTTACACTATATTTTACTTATGTTTTAAATTCCATATCAAGACTTGGAAAGAGATCACAGCTGTGTCTCTTGTGAGTCACACAGAAATGAGAACAGGTCAATTAGGGAGTCATACAGACGTAAGAACAGCTCATGTAAAGTAAATTAACTTGAACTAAGGGGGGTGGATCAGGGTACTAAACCTTCTATTTAAGGGGTCAAACATTTCAAATCTGTACTGGAAAACCTCATCCAGACAATGGCAGAAATTGCTGTGAGGAAAAGGTTAACTTGAGTTTGCTTTCTTGTATTTTGTATTACTTTATTGCCTTCTTCTGTTTGGTATACTGTGATTTGTTTCCTTTACCATGTGTTTCACTCATGTTCTGCTTTTAATTTCAGATTAAAATTTTGAAAGATATTACAGCTGGTTCTCTTGTGAGTCACACAAACAGTAGAAGTGGTTAATTATGATTATCTGCAAACTGAGATGGTGGACCAGGGAACTAAATATTTTATTTAATGGGTAAAATAAAACATTTCAACGTTTTACTGGAAAAACTCACCCAGACACTGACACAACTTGCTGAGAGGGAAAGATTAGTTTTCTTTTACTTTCTTGTATTTTGTACTACTTTATTGCTCTCTTCCATTTTGTTTACTGTGATTTATTTTCTTTACACTGTGTTTTACTTCCATTCTGCTTTTAATTGCATATTAAACTTGGAAATAGACAACAGCTGTGTCTCTTTTGAGTCAAACAAAAATTAGGAGTGACCAATTAAGGAGTAAAACAAAAGTTAGAAAACATTAATTGACGTTAATTATCTGTGAACTGATGGGGTTGATCTAGGAACTAAACCTTCATTTGAATTGGTAAAATAAAATATTTCAAACCTTTACTGAAAAAACTCACCCAAACTCTGCTACAACTTGATCTGAGAAAAGGTTAGTTTGCTTTTGCTTTCTTGTGTTTTTCATTACTTTATTGACTTTTTCTATTTTGTATACTTTGAGTTGTTTTCTTTAAACTGTATTTTACTTGTATTCTGCTTTTAATTGCATATGAAAAGTTGGAAAGAGACCACAGCTTTGTTTCCTGTGACCAATGCAGAAAATAAAAAGGTCAATTATGGAGCGACACTGAAGTTAATACAGGTCAGTTAAAGTTAATTATCTGTGAAATGAAGGGTTGCTGGTAGAATCTTAACCTTCTATTTAGGGATTAAATAAAACTTTTCAAAGCTTTACTGAAAAAGCTCACCCAGACTATGCCACAACTTGCTGTGATGGAAATGTTAATTTTTCCTTTATTGCATTTCTCATCACTTTATTGTCTTCTTCTATTTTGCATACTTTGATTTATTACACTATGTTTTACTTGTATTCTAAATTTAATTGCATTTTAAAACTTGGAAAGAGAACAGAACTGTATCTCATGAGGGTCACAAGGAAATTAGTACAGGTCATTTAAGGAGTTTCACAAAAGTTAGAACAAGTCAATTAAGATTAATCATCTGTGAACAGGTAGTTTGTAGCTAGTAAATAAACCATTTATTTAAGGGGTAAAATAAAACATTTCAAAGCTGTGCTGGAAAATCTTAACCAGACTGTGGCAGAACTTGCTGGAGGGAAAGGTTAGTTTGCTTTTTCTTTCTTTTATTTTGTATTACTTTATTGCCTTCTTCTGTTTGGTATACTGTGACTTGTTTCCTTAGTATTGTGTTTCACTTGTTTTCTGCTTTTAATTTTTGATTAAAACATTGAAAGATATTACAGCTGTTTTCCTTGTGAGTCACACAAAAATTGAATAGGATAATTATGGTTAATTATATGTAAACTAAGGTGGTGGACCAGGAAACTAAATATTCTATATAATGGGTAAAATTAAAGTTTTAAAGCTATACAGGAAAAGTTCATCCCCACTCTGACACAACTTGCTGCAAGGGAAAGGTTAGTTTTCTTTCAGTTTCTTGTATTATATAATTGCTTTCTTTTCTTTTGTATGTTGTGAAGTGTTTTCTTTACACTATCTTTTACTTGTATTCTGCTTTTAATTGCATATTAAAACTTTGGAAGGAGAACACAGCTGTGTTTCTTGTGAATCACACAGAAACCAGAACAGGTCAATTAGGGAGTCACACACAAGTTAGAACAGGTCAATTAATGTTAATTATCTGTGAACTGAGAAGATGGAGCAGGGTACTAAATCTTTTATTTAACAGGTAAAGTAAAACATTTCACAGTTTTACTAGAAAATATCACCCAGATTCTACCACAACTTGCTATGAAAAAAGGTTTGTTTGCTTTTGCTTTCCTGTGTTTTGCGTAACTTTATTGGAATCTTCTATTTTGCATATTGTGAATTTTCTTTCCACTGTGTTTTACTTGCATTCTGCTTTTACTTGCATATTAAAACTTGGAAAGAGACCACAGCTGTGTGTCTTGTGAGTCACACAGAAATTAGAACAGGTCAATTAAGGAGTCACAGAGAATTTTGAACAGCTCATTTAAAGTAAATTAATATGAACTGAATGGCTAAAGATAGGAACTAAACTTTCTATTTGATGGATAAAATAAAACATTTCAGAGTTGTACTGGCAAATCACACCCAGACTATGGCACAACTTATTGTGAGGGTAAGGTTAATTAATTAATTTATTTAATATTTATTTATTTATTTATTTTACATTTGTTTACCGGGATAGTCAGACTGGATACATGTCCATTTTCAGCGGAGGCCCGGGGAGAAAAGTTTCACATAGACAACTTACATAGATTACACAGACGTTAGCAAACAATTATAAAAACAAAGTGGTTATATACAATGGCTTAGCAGTGTTCCCTAGTAGGGACTTACAATTCCCATGAGCAGACATAATTAATAGCAAGAGACATCAGATTGGAAGCAGAGCTTGATGACGTAGTTACAAGTTATGATAATTACAGAATATGCTTTCAGTTTATAACTTAATCAGGGTTGGCACATGTGCATAACCAATTCACTTTGAGATACTGTTTGAGGTTTCTTTTGAAGAGACCTTTGGAGGATTGTAGGGCTATATAGTTTGGCAATGAATTTGAGGTTTTGCCAACAAAGTTGGCAAACAAGGATTCACCAGCAGAGTTATTAGCTTTGTGGGTTTGGACCAGTAGTTTATCGGCTGATCATAGGGATCTCGGGTTGCTATGGCTTAATAATATTTTTAAGTGAGGGGGTATCCTCGGGGTGGTACAAAATATTGTGCACTATTAAGAGTTGATTGAACTGAATTAAGCTGGGCAGTTCGAGACACTCTAGTTCTTTAAGGTTCTGGCTGTGGTGGGTTCTATAGGTGGAGCCAGTGGCGAATCTGACAATATTATTGTAGCTATGGGACAGCTTATCTAGTTTGGATTTGGTGAGATTTGAGAGTACAGGCGAGGCATATAAAACAGTAGAGAGTAGGTGTGATCGGGCAATTGCAGTCCTAGCCAGTGGGGTTAAAAATGTCTTGTTTCTATACAGTGATCCAAGCTTTTTATTGACGGTCTGCATGGTTTTGTTGACCTGTTAGTCAAATTTGAGATTATTGTCTATGATAACCCCTAGCAGTTTGGTGTGATGATCTGGGGGAATAGTGGTACCACTGTTAGATGTGACAGAGAATGAAAGTGTGGTAAATCTACTAGTGGGGGAGAAGAGTAGAAGTTTAGATTTATTGGGGTTCATAAGTAGATGTTGGTTGGTGAGCCAGTTATCAATAGTGTTAAATGTATTTTGGGTTAAGGTTTGCAGTTTGAATGGGGAGGTGGCTGAGCAGATCAGAGTGGAATCCTCTGCATATTGACTGCAGGTAGCATTAGGGATATCAGTGTGAAGGTTATTGATAAAAATAGAGAAGAGTAGTGGACCTAGTATGGATCCTTGAGGGACACCAAGTGTGAGAGGTAGCTGATTTTGCTTTCTTATATTTTGTATTACTTTAGTTCTTTTTCTGTTTGGTATACAGTGATTTATTTCCTTTATAGTGTGTTTCACGCATAGACTGCTTTGAATTGCAGATTCAATTTTTGAAAGATATTACAGCTATTTCTCTTGTGAGTCACGCACAACATAGAATAGGTTAATTGTGGTTAATTATCTGCAAACTGAGGTTGTGGACCAGGCAACTAAATCTTCTATTTAATGGAAAAAATAAAGAATTTATCAGCTTTACTGGAAAGTCTCACCCAGACTCTGACACAACTTGCCGTGAGGGAAATGTTTGTCTTTCCTTTCTTGCATTTCTCATCACTTTATTGTCTTCTTCTATTTTGAAAACTTTGATTTATTACATTATGTTTTACTAGTATTCTGCACTTAATTGCATTTTAAAGTTGGAAAGAGACCACAGCTGTCGCTCTTGAGGGTTACACAAAGTTAGAACAAGCCAGTTAAGGTTAATCATCTGTAAACTGAAAAGTTGTAGCTAGTAACTAAAACCATTTATTTAAGGGGTAAAATAAAACATTTCAAAGCTGTGCTGGAAAATCTCAACCAGACTCTGGCACAACTTTCTGGAGGGGAAATGTTAGTTTGCTTTTTCTTTCTTGTATTTTGTATTACTTTATTGCCTTTTTCTGTTTGGTATACTGTGACTTGTTTCCTTAGCACTGTGTTCCACTAGTATTCTTTTAATTTCAGATTAAAAGTTTGGAAGATATTACAGCTGTTTCCCTTGTGAGTCACACAAAAATTGAATAGGATAATTATGGTTAATTATATGTAAACTAAGGCAGGAAACTAAACCTTCTATATAATGGGTAAAATGAAAGTTTTAAAGCTATACTGGAAAAGTTTATCCCCACTCTGACACAACTTGTTGCAAGGGAAAGGGTAGTTTTCTTTTACTTTCTTGTATTTTGTACTACTTTATTACTTTCTTCCATTTTGCTTACTGTGATTTCTTTTCATTACACTGTGCTTTACTTTCATTCTGCTTTTAATTGCATATTAAACATAGAAATAGACTACATCTGTGTCTCTTGTGAGTCACACAGAAATTAGAACAGGCCAATTAAGGAGTCACACAGTACTTACTTAAAACATATCAACTAAGGTTAATTATCTGTGAACTGATGGTGTGGAGCTAGAAACTAAACCTTCATTCTAAGGGTTAAAATAAAGCATTTCAAACCTTTCCTGGAAAAGTTCACCCAGACTCTGCTACAACTTGCTGGGAGGGAAATGATAGCTTGCTTTTGCTTTCTTGTATTTTGCATTACTTTATTATCTCTTCCTATTGTGCATACTGTGATTTGCTCTCTTTACATTGCATATTACTTGTATTCTGATTTTAATTGCATATTAAGACTTGGAAAGAGACCACAGATGTGTCTCTTGTGAGTTGCACATAATTTAGAACAGGTCAGTTAGGGACTTATGCAGAAGTTAGAACAGGTCAGTTAAGGGTAATTATCTGTGAACTGATGGGGTAACGCTTGGAAATAAACCTTCATTCTAATGGGTAAAATTAAACATGTCAATAATTTACTGGAAAAGTTAACCCAGACTCTGCTACAACTTGTTGGGAGGAAAATTTTAGTTTGCTTTTGCTTTCTTGTACTTTGCATTACTTTATTACCTTTTCCAATTTTGTATACTGTGATTTGCCTTTTTTTACACTGTGTTTTACTTGTATTCTGCTTTTAATTGCATATTAAAACTTGGAAAGAGAATACAGTTTTGTCTCTTGAGAGCCACACAGAAAATAGAACAGGTCAATTAAGGAGCCAGACAGAAATTAGAACAAGTGAATTAGGGAGTCACAATAAAGTTGGAATAGGTCAGATAAGGTTATTTATCTGTGAACTGAGGGGTTGTGGCTATCACCTAAACCTTCTATTTTATGAGTTAAATAACTCTTTTCAAAGCTTTACTGCTAAAGCTCACCCAGACTCTGCCACAACTTGCTGTCAGGGAAATGTTTGTTTTTCTTTTCTTGTATTTTGCATCACTTTATTGTCTTCCTCTTTTTGTATACTGTGATATGTTGCACTATGTTTTATTTGGGTCCCCTTCAGTAGATTGAACTTTTAAATGTCCGAAGACAATATGGCTGAGACCATAACACTGAACATTTAAAAGTCCGAATGGACTGAATGGAGATTCTCATACAGTGCGGAACGGGAAGATTTCCCTTGTCCGCAATGTAGTACAATCTCGGAGTTGGTATATTTAAGTAGTGAGCGATGTGGGGGGTGCAGGTTTAGTTTTTTTTTTTTTTGAACTTTTAAATGTTCAATGTTATGGTCTCGGCCATATCATCTTTGAACATTTAAAAGTTATATCTACTGAAGTAGATCTGTTTTATTTATAGTCTGTTTTTAATTGCATATTAAAACTTGGAAAGAGACCACAGCTGTTTCTCTTGAGAGTGAAGCAGAAATTAGAAAAGTTCATTTAAGGAGTTTAAGGAGTTTCCCAAAAGTTAGAACAGGTCAATTAAGGTTAATTATCTGTGAATTGAGATATTGTAGCTATGAAGTAAACTATTTAAGTTGTAAAATAAAACATTTCAGGGCTGTACTGGAAAATCTCACCAAGACTCCGCCACAACCTGGTGTGAGGGGAAGGTTAGTTTACCTTTGCCTACTTCAATTTTATATTACTTTATTAGTGTTTTCTATTTTGTATATTGTGATTTGGTTTCTTTACACTGCATTTTATATTTTGCTTTTAATAGCATATTAAAACTTGGAAGGAGGCCACAGCATTGTCTCTTGTGAGCCACACAGAAATTAGAACAAGTCAATTAGGGAGTCACACTAAAGTTAGAACAGATCAGTTAAGGCTAATTATCTGTGAACTTAAGGAGCTTGTGCTAACATCTGAACCTTCTATTATAGAGGTAAATAAAACTTTTCAAAGCTTTACTGGTAAAGCTCACACAGACTCTGCCACAACTTGCTGCCAGGGAAACGTTTGTTTTTCTTTTCTTATATTTTGCATCACTTTATTGTCTTCCTCTTTTTGTATACTGTGATATGTTGCACTATGTTTTATTTGGGTCCCCTTCAGTAGATTGAACTTTTAAATGTTCGAAGACAATATGGCCAAGACCATAACATCAAACATTTAAAAGTCCGAATGGACTGAATGGAGATTCGTATACAGTGCGGAACAGGAAGATGTCCCTTGTCCACTATGTAGTGCAATCTCAGAGTTGGTATATTTAAGTAGCAAGGGATGTGGAGGGGGCTCAGGTTTAGTTTTTTTTTTTTTTATGTTTTTGAACTTTTAAATGTTCAATGTTATGGTCTCAGCCATATCGTCTTTGAACATTTAAAAGTTCTATCTACTGAAGTAGATCTGTTTTATTTATAGTCTGTTTTTAATTGCATATTAAAACTTGGAAATAGACCACAGCT
The DNA here is from genome assembly GCF_019279795.1 of Protopterus annectens. Taxonomy (NCBI): domain Eukaryota; kingdom Metazoa; phylum Chordata; order Ceratodontiformes; family Protopteridae; genus Protopterus; species Protopterus annectens. The sequence continues at coordinate 1,752,782,733 of NC_056737.1, read as the reverse complement.
GTTTCTCTTGAGAGTGAAGCAGAAATTAGAAAAGGTCATTTAAGGAGTTTAAGGAGTTTCTCAAAAGTTAGAACAGGTCAATTAAGGTTAATTATCTGTGAATTGAGTTATTGTAGCTTTGAAGTAAACTATCTATTTAAGTTGCAAAATAAAACATTTTAGGGCTGTACTGGAAAATCTCACCAAGACTCTGCCACAACCTGGTGTGAGGGAAAGGTTAGTTTATCTTTGCCTACTTCAATTTTGTATTACTTTATTGGTGTTTTCTATTTTGTATACTGTGATTTGCTTTCTTTTCACTGCATTTTACATTTTGCTTTTAACTGCATATTAAAACTTGGAAGGAGACCACAGCATTGTCTCTTGTGAGCCACACAGAAATTAAAACAAGTCAATTAGTGAGTCACATTAAAGTTAGAACAGATCCGTTAAGGCTAATTATCTGTGAACTTAGGGGGCTTGTGCTAACATCTGAACCTTCTATTATAGAGGTAAATAAAACTTTTCAAAGCTTTACTGGTAAAGCTCACCCACACTCTGCTACAACTTGCTGTATGGGAAAGGTTAGTTTGTTTTTCCTTTCTTGTATTTTGCATTACTTTATTGCTCTCTTCTATATTATTACTTGGATTTGTTTTAGTTACACTTTCTTTTATGTGTATTCTGCTTTAATTTGCATATTAAAACTTGGAAAGAGTCCACAGCTTTGTCTCCTATGAGTCACATAGGAATTAGAGCAGGTCAATTAAGTAGTGACACAGAAGTGAGAACAAGTCAATTAAAGTTAATTTTTTCTGAACTTAGGTGGACAGATAGTAAATAAACATTCTATTTAATAGGTAAATTAAAACATTTCAAAGCTTTATTGCAAAAACTCACACAGACTCTCCCACAACTTCTTGTGATGGACAGGCTTGTTTGCTTTTGATTTCTAATAGTTTGCATTACTTTATTCTGTCTTCTGTTTTGTATAATGTGATTTGTTTTCTTTACACTGTTTTACTTTTATTTTGCTTTACATTCCATATTAGAAGTTAAAAAGAGACCACAGCTGTTGGAACATGTCAATTAAGGAACTATACAGAAGTTAAAACAGGTCAATTAAGGCTAAATATCTGTGCACTGAGGGGTAGATCTAGGAAATAAATCTCCTATTTAAGTGGCAAAATAAAACATTTCAAAGATTTAATGGAAAAGCTCACACATGGTCTGCCACAATATGATGTGATTGAAAGTTTAGTTTGTTTTTCTTTCTTGTATTTTGCATCCCTTTATTGTCTTCTTCTATTTTATATACTGTGATTTGCTACACTGCATTATACTTGCATATTTGGATATCATTGCATATTAAAACTAGGAAATAGACCACAGCTGTCACTCTTGAGGGTCACACAGTAATTAGAACAGGTCACTAATGGAGTTTCCAAAAGTTAGAACAGGTCAATTAAGGTTAATTATCTGCAAACTGAAGATGTGTAGCTAGGAACTAAACCATCTATTTAAGGGGAGAAAACAACATTTCAAAGCTGTACTGCTAAAGCTCACCCAGACTTTGGCACAACTTGCTGTGAGTGAAAATTATTTATTTTTTTTTTTGCATTACTTTACTGCCTTCTATTTTGCATATAATGATGTGCTTTATTTACACATTGTTTTACTTGTATTCTTTTAATTTCATATGAAGACTTGGAGAGAGACCACACACAGGTGTGTTTCTTGTGAGTTACACTGAAATAAGAACAGGCCAATTAGGGGATCAGACAGAAGTTAGAACAGCTCATTTAAAGTAAATTTTCTGTGAACTGACGGGGGTGGAGCAGGCAACTAAAACTTCTATTTAAGGGGTAAAAATAAAACATTTGAAAGTTGTACTGGAAAATCTTTCCCAGAATATGGCACAACTTGCTGTGAAGGAATAGCTAATTTAATTTTGCTCTCTCGTACTTTGTATTACTTTATTGCCTTCTTCTGTTTGGTATACTGTGATTTGTATTATTTACACGGTTTAACATGTGTTCTTTTGATTTTCGATTGAAACTTTGAAAGATATTGCAGCTGTTTATCTTGTGAATCACACACAAATTAGAACAGGTTAATTATGGTTAATTATCTGTGAACTGAGGTGGTGGACCAGGGAAACAAATATCCCATTTAAAGGGTAAAATAAAACATTGTAAGGCTTTACTGGAAAAGCTCACCCAGACTCTGACACAACTTGCTGTGAGAAAAAGGTTATTTTTCTTTTACTTATATTTTGTACTACTTTATTGCTTTTTTCCATTTTGTTTACTGTGAATTGTTTTCTTTACACTGTGCTTTACTTGAATTCTGGTTTCAGTTGCACCTTTATCTTGGAAAGAGACCACAGATGAGCCTCTTTTGAGTCACACAGAAATTAGAGTAGACCTATTAAGGAGTCATACAGAAGTTAGAACACGTCAATTTAGTTTGATTATCTGTGAAATGACTGGATACAGCTAGGAACTTAACTTTCATTCGAATGACTAAACTAAAACATTTCAAACTATTACTGGAAAAGCTCATCCAGACTCTGCTACAACTTGATGTGAGGGAAAGGTTAGTTTGCCTTTGCTTTCTTGTATTTTGCATTACTTTACTTTTTCCATTTGTATACTATGATTTGCTTTCTTTACACTGTGTTTTACTTGTATTCTGAATTTAATTGCATATTAAAACTGGAAAAGAGACCACAACTTTATTTCTTTTGCCCCACACAGAAAATATGACAGGTAAATTAAGGATTCACATGGAAATTAGAACAGGCCAATTATGGAGGCACACTGAAGTTAAAACAGGTCAGATAAGGTTAACTATCTGTGAGCTGAGGGGGTGGTGGTAACATCTAAACTTTCTATTTTAGGGGTTAAATAAAACTTTTCAAAGCTTTACTGGAAAAGCTCACCAAGACTATGCCACAATTTGCTGTGAGGGAAAGGTTAGTTTGTTTTTCATTTCTTGTATTTCATATCAGCTTATTGTCTTCTTCTATTTTGTATACTTTGATTTGTTACACCATGTTTTACTTGTATTCTGCATTTAACTGCATTTTAAAACTTGGAAAGAGACCACTCATGTGTCTCTTGAGAGTTGCACAGATATTAGAACAGGTCATTTAAGGAGTTTCCCAAAAGTTAGAACAGGTCAGTTCAGGTTAATTATCTGTAAACTGAGAGGTTGTAGCTATGAAGTAAACCATTTATTTAAGAGGTAAAATAAAACATTTCAAAACTGTGCTGGAAAATCTCAACAAGATTCTGGCACAACTTGCTGGAGGGAAAGGTTAGTTTGCTTTTTCTTTCTTGTATATTGTATTACTTTATTGCCTTCTTCTGTTTGGTATACTGTGAGTTGTTTCCTTAACACTGTGTTTCACTCATATTCTGCTTTTAATTGCAGATTAAAAATTTGAAAGATAGTTCAGCTGTTTCCTTTGGCAGTCACACAGAAATTAGAATAGGCTAATTATGGTTAATTATCTGTTAACTAAGGTGGTAGACCAGGGGACTAAACCTTCTATATAATGGGTAAAGCAAAACTTTTAAAGCTTTACTAGAAGAGTCCATCCCCACTCTGACACAAGTTGCTGCAAGGGAAAGGTTAGTTTTATTGCACTTTCTTGTATTTTGTACTTTATAATTGATTTCTTTTATTTTGTAAGTTGTGAAGTGTTTTCTTTACACTATGTTTTATTTGTAGTCTGCTTTTAATTGCATATTAAGACTTGGGAAGAAACCACTGCTGTGTCTCTTGTGAATCACACAGAAGTTAGAACAGGTCAATTAAGGTTAATTATCTGTGACATGAGGGGGTGGAACAGGGAAGTACGTTTCTTATTTAACAGGTAAAATGAAGCATTCCACGGTTTTACTGGAAAATTTCACCCATGTTCTACCACAACTTGCTGTGAGGGAAAGGTTAGTTTGCTTTTGTTTTCTTGTGTTTTGCATAACTTTATTGACATCTTCTATTTTGTATAGTGTGAATTATTTTTTTTTCCATCATGTTTTACTTGCATTCTGCTTTTACTCACATATTAAACTTGTAATGTGAGCCGCACAGTAAATATAACAGGTTAATTAAGGAGCCACAGAGAATTTTAAACAGCTCATTTAAAGTAAATTAATGTGAACTGAGGGATTGGAGATAGGAACTAAACCTTCTATTTAAGGGATAAAATAAAACATTTCGAAGGTGTACTGGCAAATCTCAGTCTGACTATGGCACAACTTGCTGTGAGGGTAAGATTAATTTCATTTTGCTTTCTTGTATTTTGCATTACGTTAATTCTTCTGCCTGGTATACATTGATTTGTTTTCTTTACACTGTGTTTCACTCGTATTCTGCTTTTAATTGCAGATTATAATTTTCGAAGATATTATAGCTGTTTCCCTTGTGAGTCACACACAACTTAGAAGAGGTTAATTGTGGTAAATTATCTGCAAACAGAGGTGGTGGACCTGGGAACTAAATATTCTATTTAATGGGAAAAATAAAGCATTTAATGGCTTTACTAGAAAAGCTCACCCAGACTGTGACACAACTTGCTGTGAGGTAAAGGTTAGTTTTCTTTTACTTTCTTGTATTTTGTACTACTTTGTTGCTTTTTTCCATTTTGTTTACTGTGGTTTGTTTTCTTTACAATGTGCTTTACCTGCACTCTACTTTTTATCACATATTAAACTTGGAAAAAGACCACAGCTGTGTCTCTTGTAAGTCACACAGAAATTAGAACAGGCCAATTAAGGAGTCACACAGACATTAAAACATATCAATTAAGGTTAATTATTTGTGAACTGATGGGGTGGAGCTAAGAAGTAAACCTTCATTTTAATTGGTAAAATAAAACATCTCAAAACTTTATTGGAAAACCTCAGCCAGACTCTGCCACAACTTGCTGGGAAGGAAAGGTTAGTTTGCTTTTGCTTTCTTGTATTTTGCATTACTTTATTACCTTTTCCTATTTTGTATACAGTGATTTGCCTTCTTTACACTGTGTTTTACTTGTATTCTGCTTTTAATTGCATATTAAAGCTTGAAAAGAGAAGACAGCTTTGTCTCTTGTGAGCCACATGGAAAATAGGACATGTCAGTAAAGGAGTCACACAGAAATTAGAACAGGTGAATTAGAGAGTCACAATAAAGATGGAATAGGTCAGTTAGGGCTGATTATCTGTGAACTGAGGGTGTGGGGCTACCACCTAAACCTTCTATTTAGGGGTTAAATAAAACTTTTCAAAGCTTTACTGGTAAACCTCCTACAGACTCTTCCACAACTTGCTATGAAAGAAAGCTAGTTTTTTCCATTTTTGTATTTTGCATCACTTTATTGTCTTCTTCTGTTTTGTATAATGTGATTTGTTACAGAACATTTTGCTTGTATTCTGTTTTTAATTGCATATTAAAACTTAGAAGAGACCACAGCTGTTTCTCTTGAGAGTGATGCAAAAATTAGAACAGATCATTTAAGGAGTTTCCCAAATGTTAGAATAAGTCAATTAAGGTTAATTATCTGTGAACTGAGGTACTGTAGCTATAAAGTAAACTATCTATTTAAGTGGTAAAAGAAAACATTTTAAAGCTGTACTGGAAAATCTAACTCAGACTCTGGCACAACCTGGTGTGAGGGAAAGCATACTTTGCTTTGCCTACTTCCATTTTGTATTACTTTAATGGTGTTTTCTGTTCTGTATACTATGATTTGCTTTCTTTACACAGTGTTTTACTTGTATTCTGCTTTTAACTGAGCATTAAAACTTGGAAGAAGACCACAGCTTTGTCTCTTGTGAGTCACACTAAAGTCAGAACAGGTCAGTTAAGGTTAATTATCTGTGAACTGAGGAGGTTGTGATAGCATCTGAACCTTCTATTACAGGGGTTAAATAAAACTTTTCAAAGCATTACTAGTAAAGCTCGCACAGACTCTGCCACAACTTGCTGTGAGGGAACAGTTAGTATGCTTTTCCTTTCCTGTATTTTTCATTACTTTATTGTCCTTCTATTTTGTAGACTGTAGTTTGTTTTAGTTACATTGTCTTTTATTTGTGTTCTGCTTTAATTTACATATTAAAACTTGGAAAGAATCAACAGCTTTGCCTCTTATGAGTCGCACAGGAATTAGCACAGATCAACTAAGTAGTCATACAGAAGTAAGAAAAAGTCATTTAAAGTTAATTCTCTGTGAACCTAGGGGGCAGATAGTAAAGAAACCTTCTATTTAAGGGGTAAATTAAAACATTTCAAATCCTTACTGGAAAATCTCACACAAACTCTCCCACAACTTTCTGTGATGGAAAGGCATGTTTGCTTTTGATTTCTAATATTTGTATTACTTATTCTTGTCTTCTGTTTTGTGTACTGTGATTTTTCATTGCACTGTTTTACTTCTGTTCTGCTTTTAATTCCATATTAAAACTTGGAAAGAGACCATAGCTGTGTCTTTTGCAAGTCACACAGAAATTGGGACAGGTCAATTAAGGAGTCATACAGAAGTTAGAACAGGTCAGTTAAGGCTAGATATCTGTAAACTGAGGGTGAGAGATAGGAAATAAACTTATTATTTAAGTGGCAAATTAAAACATTTCAAAGATTTAATAGAAAAGCTGAACCAGGGTCTGTCATAACTTGATGTGAGGGGAAAGGTTAGTTTGTTTTCCTTTCTCGTATTTTGCATCCCTTTATTGTCTTCTTCTATTTTATATATTGTGATTTGCTACACTGTGTTATACTTTTATTCTACATTTAATTCCATATGTTACACTTTTATTCCATATTAAAACTTGGAAAGAGACAACAGCTTTCACTCTTGACAGTCACACAGTAATTAGAGCAGGTCATTAAAGGATTTCCCAAAAGTTACAACAGGTCAATTAAGGTTAATTGTCTGTGAACTGAGGAGCTGTAGCTAGGAACTAAACCATTTATTTTAGGAGTGATAAATAACATTTCAAAGCTGTACTGCAAAAGTTCACCCAGACTCTGGCACAACTTGCTGTGAGTGAAAATTATTTTTCTTTTTGTATTACTTTACTGCCTTCCATTTTGCATATAATGATTTGCTTTCTTTTCACTACATTTTACTTGCATTCTCCTTTAAATTGCATGTGAAGACTTGGAAAGAGAACACAGCTGTGTCTCTTGTGAGTTACACCAAAATTAGAACAGGACATAAAGGGGATCACACATAAGTTAGAACAGCTCATTTATAGTAAATTATCTGTAAACTGAGGGGGTGGAGCAGGGAATTAAACCTTCTATTTAAGGGTAAAAATAAAACATTTCTAAGTTGTACTGGAAAATCTCACCCAGAATATGGTACAACCTGCCACAAGGGAACAGTTAATTTGATTTTGCTCTCTTGTACTTTGTATTACTTTATTGCCTTCTTCTGTTTGGTATACTGTGATTTGTATTATTTACTATATGTTTCACATGTGTTCTGCTTTTAATTGTAGATCAACATTTTGAAAGATATTACACCTGTTTTCTTGTGAATCATACACAAATTAGAACAGGTTAATTATGGTTAATTATCTGTTTACTGAGTTGGTGGACCATGGAAATAAATGTTCTATTTAAAGGGTAAAATAAAGCATTATAACGCTTTACCAGAAAAAGCTTACCCAGACTCTGAGAAAACTTGCTGTAAGGGAAATGTTATTTTTCTTTTACTTTCTTGTATTTTGTAATTCTTTATTTCTTACTTCCGTTTTTTTACTGTGATATGTTTTCTTTACAGTGTGTTTTCCTTGCATTCTGATTTTAATTGCATGTTAAACTTGGAAATATACCACAGCTGTACCTCTTTTGAGTCACACAGAAAGTAAAACAGACCAGTTAAGGAGTCACACAGAACTTAGAACATGTCAATTAAGGTTAATTATCTGTGAACTGATGGGGAACAGCTAGGAACTAAACCTTAATTTGAATGAGTAAAATAAAACATTTCACATCTTTACTGGAAAAGCTCACCCAGACTCTGCTACAACTTAATGTATGGGAAAGCTTAGTTTGCTTTTGCTTTTTGTATTTTGTATTAGTTTACTACTTTTTCCATTTCATATAATGTAATTTGTATGCTTTACACTGTGTTTTCCTTGTATTCTCATTTTAATTGCATATTAAAACTTGGAAACAGGCCACATCTTTGTTTATTTGGAGTCAAACAGAAAGTAGGACAGGTCAATAAAGATTTGCACAGAAATTAGAACAGATCAATTATGGAGTCACACTGAAGTTAGAACCTTAATTTGAATGAGTAAAATAACACATTTCAAATCTTTACTGGAAAAGCTCACCCAGACTCTTCTACAACTTGATGTATGGGAAAGCTTAGTTTGCTTTTGCTTTCTTGTATTTTGTATTAGTTTACTACTTTTTCCATTTCATATAATGTAATTTGCATTCTTTACACTGTATTTTCCTTGTATTCTCATTTTAATTGCAAATTAAAACTTGGAAACAGGCCACATCTTTGTTTCTTTTGAATCAAACAGAAAGTAGGACAGGTCAATAAAGATTCACACAGAAATTAGAACAGATCAATTATGGAGTCACACTGAAGTTAGAACAAGTCAGTTAAGGTTAATTATCTGTGAGCTCAGGGGGTGCTGCTAGCATATAATCCTTCTATTTTAGGGGTTAAATAAAACTTTTCAAAGCTTTGCTGGAAAAGCTCACACAGACTCTGCCACAACTTGCTGTGAGGGAAAGGTTAGTTTGTTTTTCCTTTCTTGTATTTTGCATCAGTTTATTGTCTTCTTCTATTTTGGTATACTGTGATTTGTTGCACTATGTTTTACTTGTATTCTGCATTTAACTGCATTTTAAAACTTGGAAAGAGACCACAGCTCTCTCTCTTGAGAGTGGCACAGAAATTAAAACTGGTCATTTAAGGAGTTTCCCAAAAGTTAGAACAGGTAAATTAAGGTTAATTATCTGTAAACTGAGAGTTTGTACCTAGGAACTAAGCCATCTATTTAAGGGGTAAAATAAACCATTTCAAGGCTGTGCTGGAGTACCTCACCTGGACTGTGGCACAACTTGCTGAGAGGAAAATGATGTTTGGAATAGACCATTTCTTCCTGGGACATCTTCAAGTAGGGCTAGATACATAGGTTAGCAGGAATTAAGAGAATAAAAGGAGGACAGGGTTAATTGGGATGGAGAATATTTAGGAGGAAATGAAGTAAGTGTAGAGAGGGACTTAGAGGGTTTTGTCAAGTGTAACTGAGGTAGGAGTCACATTTTTGGCATGAACTTGCTACGGCAGGTTCTATGTCTGAGATGACCTGTACATAGTCAGGTAGGCCTTGGAGTGGTTGTCTATGGAACAGATGGGTAGTGTGAATTGACAAAAGTTAGTAGTTTTTTGGGGGGATAAATAGGGATTTGGGGATGGGGTAAGATTGGTGTGAGTTGTGGGGACCTTCGTGGTCATTGGTAGACTGTTTTTTTTCCTCTTAAGTTACTTAGTTTCACATGGCAGTGGCTTTGACAAGGTAGTGATGAATCATTACACTTAAAAAACAATTCCCTTTAGTAGGGTCATTATGCTGTAATCAGTTGCTTGCCAAGCAGTTGCTCAGATAATTTTCTAGGTTTGTAAGAAGGATACCTGGTATGGTCCCTCTTTTCGGTCTAGGCTGTGCTCTGGTTCAGGTTTCCAGCCCATTGGCTGGTGCTTATGGTGTTTTGTTGGGCATGGCAGAGAACCGAATATTAGGTTACAGTGCCGTAGGTTATGGTATGTGGTGATATGGAGTGAGGAAAGTGTTTCGCCCAGTAACGATTCTGCTGGAGGAAGCCACAAGGATGTTTTTATGGACTTACAGACTCCCTCGAGGGAGCAGCGTTTTGTTTATTTAGCTTTGCACGGTTATGCCTCTTGCCATGTCCAATGGATTCATTCCTAAGTAGTGCCGACCTACAATGATTTAAACAGAAGGAAGACTTTCTGTAGGATATAGCCACCAGGAACTGAGGCATTTAGTGCTGGCTGGCTAGTGTCCTGGGTTTGATAATTAAGGCAGAAATTTGAAGTCTAGTGAAGGTCATAAGGGGTAGTTTCCATGGCAAGAGACAAATCCTGAGGTGGCAGGATGTGTGAGCATGGTCCAGGATCAGGAGAGGGCTGCGAGTATCAGCAATTGTGTATGCATGTGTCATTTGATGGTTGAGAGGGGGGGTTGTACTGTGGCAGGTACAGAAAGATGAGGTTTTAAAAAAAAAAGCTGAGAATCTGTTTCTTTAGGATACGAACATCTGCTTGATGAAATACTTGATTATTACAGTGTGGTGATATAATGGCTTGCTATCTTCAGCTCTTTGATAGGAAATACACTTGTATGGAGGGTCTGGGCTCATCATGTACTGTTTTAGGCAGTGCTTATAGTTTGTATGGTCCATGTCAGTGGAATGTGAAGGTTTGCAGTACTGTGACAGTTTTACTTTATCAAGATCGATGGAGTCAGTGACAGAGTGTTGCATGGTGTGACACACGATCGGACTGGGAACTAGCATTTTGCAACAAGTGGAATGGCTATAATGGCAGTCAGGAACTATAGCACAGCTGGGTTTGTGTATGTCTTAATGCTGCATTCGAGGACTGTTTACAGGTTGTATGGCAAGGGACTTGTACTGGGTGGAGCTAGCTTTTGAAGATGTCCAGATTTTGCTTTGTCTGTTTTGTCTGTTCCCCATTCCTGGGTGTTGGCATCATGTCTTCCGATGGTACAGAATTTTGCAGTGCCCAATTTTTCTGTCGTGTTAGTTTTTGGGCCTTTTTCTGGGGATTGTTTCTTGGCCGTGTATAATCCTACTAAATTTAGTGGCTTTTGGAGGAAAGGTGGTGAATTACACAATGAATAATAATAATTAAGAGTTATAGATTTCTTTTACATCAGAAAATGTATATTAATGCATATGCTCTGATTCTGTCACTTTTCAAGTTAATAGCACTGATGTTTTAAAAGCGTCCCTGATAAATTTTTTCCCCCCTCACTTTCACTAGATTTGTCCCTGATGCTGTTGAAATGTGTACCCAATTGATTGAGAGCTATGTTCCTGTCTTTGTTAGGTATTATTAGGGTCATACAACAGTTCAGTTGGAAACAGCTGTTATCTAGTCATAGAAATAATTGAGTACTTTGAATTTACGGGGTTATTCATTTAATAAGAGCAGTTTCAGTTAGCAGCATGCTGATGTTTTCTGTGATTTGTGAATACTGTTTGCTCATTCAGTCTGAGCTTCTGTGTAGGCAGTTTGCTTTATTGCACATTTACTATGGCATTGTTCTTACATACTATAACTTTTGTCAGCTGAGTATTTATTGCATTGGTGCTTCTCGGGGACAGATTTCTTAATATCAGAGGTTGAAAGATGTGGCTTGGTGGGTAGGGTTCTGACTTGGCTTTAATGTTTAGGATTACTGCTTTGGTTCAGGATGTCACTTGTGCTAGGTCTGTTCTCCATACCTCTCAAGGGTACCTCATTTGGGGTCCTATACAGTTCATGTTCCTCAAAGTTCTACATCGAAAGGCTCTGTCACACACTCAGTGTTGGGAATGTTTTAACTGATAGCCATGATAAATGGAAAAGAATCATATTAATGTATTAAAATTCTTTGTCATAAGTAAAACCAGCATAATTTAACCATACTATGACCTCTCTAGTTGAATCTGTTAAGTGAGCTGTTAGTATGTTTTCCACATTTTTGCTAGTGTTCCTCATTTCAGAGATGGAAGGTTGAGAGCTATATTCTCTCCTTCAGTTGAGGAGAGGAGGTGGGCTAGAAGAGTAGTGCTGGCTCTTCACAGGCTGAGAAATACCCGTGAGTAATGCCCGTGTAGCACATGTGCAATTGTGGCCTTGACGGACTTAAGTCTCGGTTGGATGCTTTTTGGTTATTGCTTTTGTTGCTGAGTTGCAAGGGCTGTTAAAGGCTGCAGCAGGTTTACAGGGGGATGAAGAAGTGGAATTTGGTTTACAGATGACTTGTACTGCATCAGACACTTGTATTCTTCCTGGTACATTAGGAATTGAGGTGCTTCTCTGTGACTTTCCGGGCCTTATTATAATCCTTTTACAAGTGTGGTTTTAAAGTTGTTGCTGGGGCATCTTTCCGATGGTTGAAGGTGGGCTTTATTAAAAACAAAAAGCCAAAATTTTGTTTAAGTGGCTAGACTAATGCACAGGAGCATGCTTGTGAACTGAACAGATTTTCATGTCTGCTTCATGGCTGTATTATATGTGTGTTACTCAGATGGCTGATCTTTGGGGGATTAGCAGGAGTGTTTGTGGTTAGCCTCGAAGTTGCTGTTGCAGTATAAGGGAGTTCATTGAGCATTATGGTTTTGTTAACATGGATAATGTGAGGTCTACAGTTCTGGAGGATGCTTAATTAAACATTGGGATACTATAATAAGATTGTTCATATGGCAGATTACAGTTTTGAACAGGGTGGTGCTACACTGGGCGTTCCAACAGTTGGAGTGCTATGAAGGTGGTCGCATATGGTGTCTTCATGGATTGCATCAGCCACTGGTCGAAGGAAGTGGCCCATTTGGGTGATGGGTATGGCTGCAAATGGGTGTTTTGACTGTTGGGGTATGCACAGAGTGAGGGCTCAGGTAGTGATACAAGTTTATCTGCTCATTTCTATATGAGTTTGTGTGGTATGTGAGTCTTGTGGGGACTGGTAAGAATAAGATACATCAGGGGATTGATGAAGCAGGTGGTTAGGTTTAATTAGGGGGAGTTCAAGGCCATCAACAAATAAGGTGGAGTCTTGCAGGCTGGAGACTATTGATGGGGGGTGAAGGACATGGACAGATCCTCTGGGGTGAGTTTAGAGTTACTGTTTTGAAGAACTGAAGGACATGGGTGGAACCTCTGGAGTGGGGTGAGTTTACAGTTAACCATCTAGTAGTTTGTCCAGACCTCTTGCTCTTGGAGTTGGGGACATGAGGGCAGTTGCTACATGGTGGCATGCAGGGGAACTCTGGGGGCCATGCTGGCATCATTATTGTATTCCAGCCACTGTCTTCTGAAATTGCTATATTTCAGATCTGTCACTGTTTCTGTTGTGATTGGTCCCCCATTTTGGTGGATAGCTTTAGGTATGGTTAGTGGTACAGGGCATTCAGGCAGGTCATTGATGGTCTACAGTTGGAGTTTGCAGGCAGTCTTTTCCCTTGAGCTTCAAAAAAAAAAAGCTACTTTGGATCTTTGCACACAGGTACTTGAGGGCAGTGACTTATTAGGGGAAGAGTGAGAGTGTGTCTTTTCTCAGGTTAGGAGGCCTCCACAAAGACTGCTGGTTAGCTGCACATGGGTTGTGCATGTTAACAGTTGTAAGCGAGGGTTTGGCAGGTTTATCTTGTCATAGGGGGCTTGGAGGTGGCACTGGAAGTTAGAGTTATTTAGGACATACAAAGGGTAGGTAGGTAGGTAGGTTGTTAAATGAGTTTTAGATATATCAGATGATGGTTTTAGGGATCTTAAGTTGTTTTTCTATCAATGTTTTATAGCTATGGTTATTGTGCAGTTCTATTTGGATCATAGGGTATGCTGTGGTGTAGCCTGGGTTGAGGTGGGGTAAACAACAGGGTGTCAAGTTTACTTTGTACTTGGGGTGGTCTTGAGGCTATTGGTTCTAATGTTTTCATAACTTAATCATGTTCAGGTAAGTGAGATTCCACAATCCAGAGTGCAGTGCAGGTTGCTGTTAGTTAAGACTGATATGGGTGTATATTGTCCTTGTCCAATGGACACACAGGTGGAGCTGTAAGGGAAATTTGTATCTCTCTCTCTCATTTTATTTTGTAATCTGCTGTATAGCAGGAGTGGGGATGGCTTTAATTTTCTTTGTTTAATTGTTATTTTGTGGAAAACTCCATTATAGAAGAGTGATAATTTTATTTATTGAATAGGACTTGCTATGCAATTTTTTATTTCATATGGGTATCTGTTGTAATGTTACTATGTGAGTTGGGAGGTTATTCTATGGGGATCTTGTTAGGAGATCTTAATTTTTAGGGGTGTTGCTGGACATGGAAGTGTCTGCATTTTAGGCAGATGATGGATGAGATATGCAATTGTTTGTGCTTAATGGTCATTAAGAAACTGGATTTTGCATGTGTGGAATACTTACAGTCTTTTCTTTTACAGATCACTGAGTACAGATGAGGACATGCAGAGTTGGTATTGCTTGGTGGATTGAAGAAATGTGAACTCGACAGGCGAGAGAAGAAGCTGATGAGGGTTTTCAGCTGACAAAGCTATATGAAAGGTCATGGGTTGGCAGCAGTGCAGCTAAATATGGAGTTGTTGGTTGTAGTGTTTTGTCTTACCTGCTATCACACTGTAATGTTGTTTGGTTTGATCTTCTGTGGGGAGCACCAGGGTTGAATTTTACACTGTTTTAGGGGTAGCAGGGGTCTTCTTTTGAAGGGGTCAGTTAGTGTGGCAGACATCAGGGGCAGGGGATTAGCGGGTTGCATTAAGTAAATTAGGCTTGTAATCTAGATGTGGGGGGTTGATAGGAGGATTCAGCTTTGAGTTACTGCAGTTTCAGGAGAGACTGGGTTCGGTTTACTCACTACATCCTGGATGGTAATAGTGTGTCAAGGACCTTCTGTGATCTGGTGGCATCTGGCATTTTCTAGTTTGTTGGTATATTTTGTTGAGTTAGTTTTGCATAGTTTGGTTTAATGTGGGTGATGCCAGCCATGATGGTGGTGTTTTGAGGTCATATTGCTATGGGCCATGATGGTTGTTTAAGTATCTTACTGTTTGTAATGGATAGTTGGTGTGATGGCAGCATTTTAATAAATGAAATTTAGAAAAGATTTAAGAGGGGTATTGCATTCATTGGACAGCAAAAAAAAAATTGTTTCATTGGGCGTTACTATGGGGTTGCAACGTGGCATGGTGGTATGCATTTGCCTCAGCATGTCTTCAATGGAGGGCTTAGTAGTGGGTACAGTGGCTGGTAAGGCTTTTGGTATCATTGTGAGGTTTCCTGTGGTCGGGTGATATGGTTTAATTACATCATGGCAGTAGTTATAATAGGTGATGAGGTTATGGTTTGGTACCTTAACATCGGTGAGCGGTCAGTGGTTTGTTTTCAGTTTTTAGTTACTTGGCTGTTTTTGTGAGTTTTGTATAGGGTTAGGAGGTAATGAATTGGAACTAGCTTGATTAGGGAGGATGTGTACACCGAATAATGTTTGTCCTAGTGCCTTACTGGTGGTTAGGTTGCTGCAAGTTTGGTAGGAGAGAGGGGGAACAGCCTGGTCAGGCCGGTGGGAGGAAAAGAGGGGCAGGCTTGCCCTCTTCTGTTCTCTCTCTCTGCTGTTGGATGTGCACTTCAATAAGTTGGGAAGGTAAGTGAGTAATTGCTCTGTTGGATAAGTTAATAAGCAAGCCGAGCTGCTTATTTGTATGGTGGAGTAATTCAATAAATTGAAGGTGAGCAGGGTAACGTTGCCTTGTTAGTGCAAAGATAGGTGAGCAAGTGGGGGATGATGCTTATCAAGGGTGAGTTGGTTATGCTGCCCTTATGGTCATTTTATGTTTTTCTTTCATGGATGTTATAACCTGAGTCATGTTTTTGGTTGAACTTTATAATTATTGGTTAACAATCATGTTTATGGAAGTTTAATAAAGGTCATCAAATGTCATTCATTGTTGTATGTCTATTGAAGGGGAACAGGACAAATGAGGTTTGGAACAGACCATTTAATCCTGGGACATTTTCAATTGAGGCTAGATACGTAGGTCAGCAGGAATTAAGAGAGTAAGGGGAGGATAGGGTTAATTGGGATGGAAGGATGTTTAGGAGGAAATGAGGTAAGGTTAGGGAGGGGCTTAGAGGGGTTTGTCAAGTCTAACTGAGGTAAGAGTCATATTATTGGTGTGTACTTGCTATGCTCTCTCCCCCTTTTTATTAGTGGGTTTATGGATATTTCAGTTTGGGAAGGTGGATGGTGGAGAAGAGGGGCAGGCTTGCCCTTTTCTGATCCCCCTCTGGTGTTGGATGTGCACTTCAATAAGTTAGGAAGGTAATTGAGTGATTGCTCTGTTGAATAAGTTAATAAGCAAGCTGAGCTGCTTATTTGGATGGTAGAGTAATTCAATAAATTGAAGGTGAGTGGGGTAACGCTGCCTTATTAGTGGAAAGATAAGTGATAAAGTGGGGGATGCTGCTTATCAAGGGTGAGTCGGTTATGCTGCCCATATGGTTATTTTATGTTTTTCTTTCATGGATGGTGTTATCACCTGTGTCACGTTATTGGTTGAAATTTAGAATTATTGGTTAACAATCATGTTTATGGAAGTTTAATAAAGGTCGTCAAATGTCATTCGGTGTTGTGTGTTTATTGAAGTGGAACAGAACAAAGGTTAGCTTGCTTTTGCTTTCTTCTATTTTGTATTACTGTATTGCCTTCTTCTGTTTGGCATGCTGTTACTTGTTTCCTTAACACTGAGTTTCACTTGTATTCTGCTTTTAATTGCAAACTTTGAAAGATATTACAGCTGTTTTCATTGTAAGTCACTCAAACATTAGAATAGGTTAATTATGGTTAATTATCTGTGAACTAAGGTGGTGGACCAGGGAACTAAATAGTCTATACATTGTATAAAAAAACTTTTAAAACTTTACTGGAAACATTCACCCACACTCTGACACAAATTTCTGCTAGGGAAAGTTTAGTTTTATTTTGCTTTCTTGTATTTTGTATCATATAATTGCTTTCTTTTATTTTATATGTTGTGATTTGTTTTCTTTACCTGTGTTTTACTTGTATTCTGTTTTTAATTGCATAGTAAGACTTGGAAAGAGACTACAGCTTTGTTTCTTGTGACCCACACAGAAAATAGGACAGGTCAATTAAGGATTCACACAGAAATTAGAACAGGCCAATTATGGAGTCACACAGAAGTTAGAACAGGTCAAGAAAGTTGATTCATTTTCTTTACACTATCTTTTACTTGCATTCTGCTTTTAATCACATATTAAACTTGGAAATAGACCACAGCTGTGTCTCTTGTGAGTCACACAGAAATTAGAACAGGCCAGTTAAGGAATCACACAGAAGTTAAAACATGTCAATTAAGGTTAATTATATGTAAACTGATGAGGTGGAGATAGGGTCTAAACTTTCATTCTACTGGGTAAAATAAAATATTCAAACCTTTAGTGAAAAATCTCACGTAGACTCTGCTACAACTTGCTGTGAGGGGAACGGTTATTTTGATTTTGCTTTCTTTTAGTTTGCATTACTTTATTACCTTTTTCTATTTTGTATACTTTGATGTGATTTCTTTTCACTGTGTTTTACTTGTATTCTGCTTTTATTTACATATTAAAACTTGGAAAGAGTCCACAGCTTTGTCTCTTATGGGTCACATGGAATTAGAGCAGGTCAATTAAGTAGTCATTCAGAAGTGAGAGCAAGTCAATCAAAGTTAATTCTCTGTGAACTTAGGGGAGCAGATAGTAAATAAACTGTCTATTTAAGGGGCAAAATAAAACATTTCAAAGCTTTACTGGAAAAGCTCACTCAGACTCTCCCACAACTTCATGTGATGGAGAGGCTTGTTTGCTTTTGATTTCTAATATTTTGTATTAGTTTATCCTGTCTTCTGTTTTGTATACTGTGATTTGTTTTCTTTACACTGTGTTTTACTTCTATTATGCTGTTAATTCCATATTAAAACTTGAAAAGAGACCACAGCTGTGTCTCTTGCATGTCACACAAAAATTGGGACAGGTCTATTAAGGAGTCATACAGAAGTTAGAACAAGTCAATTGAGGTTAGTTATCTGTGGAGTGAGGGGTAGTGCTAGGAACTAAACCTCATATTTAAGTGATAAAATAGAACATTTCAAATATTGAATGGAAAAGCTCACCCAGACTTTGCCTCAACTTCATGTGAAGGAAAAGGTTGGTTTGTTTTCCTTTCATGTATTTTGCATCACATTCTCTCTTTCTGTTTTATTTACTGTGATTTGTTACACAGTGCTATACTTGTATTCTGCTTTTAATTGCATATTAATAATTGGAAAGAGATCACAGCTGTCTCTCTTGAGAGTCACACAGTAATTAAAACAGGTCATTAAATGATTTCCTAAAAGTTACAAAGGGCCAATTAAGGTTAATTATCTGTGAACTGAAGGGGTGTAGCTAGGAACTAAACCATCTATTTATGGGGTGAAATAGAACATTTCAAGGCTGTACTGCAAAGGGTCACCCAGAATCTGGCACAAGTTGTTGTTAATGAAAATTATTTTGATTTTATTTTTTTTTCTTTTGTATTACTTTCCTGCCTACTTCTATTTTGTGTACTGTGATTTATTTTCTTTACACTGTTTTACTTGTATTCTGCTTTTAATTGCATATTAAGACTTGGAAAGAGAATACAGCTGTGTTTCTTGTGAATCACATAGAAATTAGAACGGGTCAATTAGGGATTCACACAGAAGTTAGAACAGATCATTTAAAGTAAATTATAGCTGAAGGGTGGAGCAGGGAACTAAACCTTCAATTTAAGGAGTAAAAATAAAACATTTCAAAGCTGTACTGGAAAATCTCTCCCAGACTATGGCACAACATACTGTGAGGGAAAGGTTAATTTGATTTTGCTTTCTTGATGTTGCATTACTTTATTGCCTTCTTCTGTTTTGTATACTGTGATTTGTTTTATTTACTCTGTGTTCCATTTGTATTCTGCTTTTAATTGCAGATTAAAATATTTGTAAGATATTGCAGCTGTTTCTCTTGTGAGTTGCACACAAATTAGAACATGTTAATTATGATTAATTATCTGTGAACTGAGATGGTCAACCATGGAACTTAATCTTCTTTTAATTGGTAAAATAACACATTTCAAAGCTTTACTGGAAAAGCTCACCCAGACTCTGATTCAACTTGCTGTGAAGGAAAAGTTATTTTTCTATTACTTTCTTTACTTTGTGCTACTTTATTGCTTTCTTCCATTTTGTTGTCTGATTTCTTTTCTTTGCACTGTGTTTTACTTGTGTTCTGCTTTTATTTGCATATTACACTTGGAAATAGACCACAGCTGTGTCTCTTTTGAGTCACTCAGAAATTAGAACATACCACTTAAGCAATCACACAGATGTTAGAACATGTCAGTTAAGATTCATTATCTATGAACTGACTGGGTGGAGCTAGGAACTAAACCTTCATTTGAATGGGTAAAATAAAACATTTCAAACCTTTACTGGAAAAGCTCACTCAGACTCTGCTACAAATTGATGTGAGGGAAAGGTTAGTTTGCTTTCACTTTATTGCATTTTGCATTACCTTGCCCTTTTTTTATTTTGTATACTGTAATTTGCTTTCTTTGCACTGTTTTACTTGTATTCTGCTTTTAATTGCATATTAAGATTTGGAAAGAGAACACAGCTTTTTTTTCTTGTGACCCATACAGAAAATAGGACAGGTCAATTAAAGAGTCACACAAAAATTAGAACAGGTCAATTTGGGAGTCACACTGAAGTTGGAATAGGTCAGTTAATGTTAATTGCCTGTGAACTGAAGGTGGTGGTGCTAGCATCTAAACCTTCTATTTTAGGGGTTAAATACAAATTTTCTAAGCTTTACAGGTAAAGCTCACACAGGCTATGCAACAACGTTCTGTGAGGGAAAGGTTAGTTTGTTTTTCCTTTCTTGTATTTTGCAACACTTTATTGTCTTCTTCTATTTTGTATAATGCGATTTATTATCACATGTTTTACTTGTATTTTGCTTTTAATTGCATATAAACCACGGCTGTTTATTTTGAGAGTTACACTGAAATAAGAACAGGTCAATTAGGGAGTCACACTAAAGTTAGAACAGGTCACTTAAGGTTAATTATCTGTGAACCGAGAGGTTGTATATAGGAACTAAACCTTCTATTTAAGGAGTAAAATAAAACATTTCAAAGCTATACTGGAAAATCTCACTCCGACTGTGCCACAACTTGCTGTGAGGGAAAAGTTAGTTTGTTTTTGCTTTCTTGTATTTTGTATTACTTTATTGCTGTTTTCTATTTTGTATACTGTGATTTGCTTTATTTACACTGTGCTTTACTTGTATTCAACTTTTAATTGTGTATTTAAAATTTGGAAAGACTATAGCTTTGTCCCTTGTGAGTCACACAGAAATTAGAACATGTTAATTAGGGAGTCACATTAAAGTTAGAACAGGTCAATTAAGGTTAATTATCTATGAACTGAGATGATGTAGCTAGGAACTAAACCTTCTATTTAAGGGTTAAAATAAAACATTTCAAAGCTGTATTGAAAAATCTCACCAAGACTTTGCCACAACTTGATGTCAGGGAGGGGTACGTTTGGTTCTGTTTTGTTGTATTTTGCATTATGTTATTGCCTTCTTCTATTTTGCATGATGTGACTAGTTTGTTTTAGTCTGCCTTTTAAGTGTTTTCTGCTTTAACTGCATATTAAAAATTGGAAAGAGACCCCATCTGTGTCTCTTGTGAGGCACAGAGAAATAAGAACAGTCAATTAAAGAGTCACACAGAAGTTAGAATAGGTCAGTTATGGTTTACTACCTGTGAACAGGGGGAATGGAACTAGAAACGAAACATTCTGTTAAAGGGCAAAATTAAACATTTCAAAACTTTACTGGAAAAGGTCAACCCAGACTCAGTCACAACTTGTTCTTTGGAAAAGGGTTTTTCCTTTTGCTTTCTTTTATTTTGTATTCCTTTATTGCCTTCTTCTATTTTGTATACCGGGATTTGCTCTCTTTACACTGAGCTTTTTTAAATTCTGCTTTTAATTCCATACTGAAACTTGGAAAGAGACCACAGCTGTGTCTCTTATGAGTCACACAGAAATTAGGACAGATCAATTAGGGAGCCACACAGAAGTTAGAACAGGTCATTTAAGGTGGATTATCTGTGAAATGAGGAGGTTGAGCTGAGAACTAATCATTCTATTTCATGGGTAAAATAAAACATTTCAAAGCTTTACAGGGAAAGCTCACCCAGACTCTCACAACTTGCATTGAGGGTAAAGGTTAGTTTGTTTTTCCTTTCTTGCATTTTGCATCACTTTATTGTCTTCTTCTATTTTGTATACTGTGATTTTCTATTTCACTTGTATTCTGCTTTTAATTGCAGGTTAAAACTTGAAAAAAGACAACAGCTGTCTCTCTTGAGAGTCACATAGAAAACAGAACAGGTCATTTAAGGAGTTTTCCAAAAGTTAGAACAGGTGAATTAAGGTTAATTATCTGTGAAATGAGAGGTTGTAGCTTGGAACTAAACCATCTATTTAAGGGGTAGAATAAAACATTTCAAAACTGTGCTGAAAAATCACATGCAGACTTTGGCACAACTTGCTGTGAATGAAAGTTTAGTTTGCTTTTGCTTTCTTGTATTGTGTATTACTTTATTGCCTTCTTCTGTTTGGTATACAGTGATTTGTTTCCTTGACACTGTATTTCACCCATATTTTGCTTTTAATTGCAGATTAAAACCTTGGAAGAGGTAATCATAGGGCAAAGTGTGTGTTGTATTTTTAAGAAGCATGCAAAGCTGTATGTGTACGTATATAAGGTCCACACATGCAAATCCCTAGTGCCATTTTGAAGGAACAGCAAGGAAGTGAGCATGCATGATTACAGTTGTTAGTTTGTATATAAGTTACTTAAGTTAGAATCAGTATGTCTTTATAGTTATGTGTTTGTATAAAATAAAACTACTTGAACAGAACCCACAAAGAGTCTTTATTTGTGTCCGAGACACAAAAGCGACATGCTGTCAGAACCGGGATGAATGACAGAAGAATATTTGGACCCATGAGGTGCAAAGATGACAGTTAAGGTAAAATCAATAGAAAAGTGCACAAGCTTAGCCAAAAAGAATCAAAGGTAATGAAAAATAACTCAAAAGTATTTATTTGATACAAAAGATAAAGAAGGGACATTACAAGAGCACAAATCACATTATCAGGCATGCGGAAAGTATGAAAAGTTTGTTAACTTGAGAAAATGTTTAACAAAAAAAATTGATGAAATAATTAACAGTAGAGAAAAAACAAGCATTTTTTTAAAGCAAAACTAGTGTGTTCAAGGCAAAGTTGGGCATGTTTAGAGTAAAACGAGCAGAATGAAATTATATTGGATATGAAAATGGTGTCAATGAGCAAGACAAATCTAATAAGAAAAGAAAAGGGTCACATTAAGCAAAATAAAGCAAGGTGACTGTATTTATTTTGCAAAGTGTTGTGTTTGAACATAACTATGACTTCCTATTGTATCAAGGGCATAAGTAGAGTTATCTGAAGTATCTCAAAGTGTGTAAAAGTGCTTATAGTGTGTGCTTATTACTGTGCATGCATTTGGAAGACTTTATCATGTGCAAAGTGCAACTGTTTCGTGTAATACAGTCAAAGTATAGCCATTTCGAAAAGTTTCTTGTGCAAAGTGTGTCTATTCGCAAAGTGCCACCACTACAGCATGCTTCCATACTGTAGGGAGTTGCTTAGCAAGTTACTTCAATTTTGGGGACATTTCAGTGTGCTGTATGTAGTTATTCACAAAGTGCCATTACTTCGAAAGTTATTGAGTTTAAGGCAACAGATGTATGACTTATTCACATTGTGCAGTTACTTGATGTTTCTTAAAGTGATGGTAAGTGACTTTAGCAGATGATGATAAATGACTTTAGCATTTTCACCTTTACCACGTTACAAAACTATCAAAATGCCCAAAAAGTTTATTTTGCAAAGTTAAGTTATTCAAAAGTACTGCGAGTTTGTTTATTCGCATAATTTCAAAAGTCTAACAGAGGTATAAGTTCAGAGTACAAAGGCATTGGACAATTACTGGCATTAGTTCTGGCATATGTGCATGTGTGTATGTTTATGTTTATTTGCAAAACCCTTCAATGGTATGTGTTAATATGGCAGACGGATTTCAAAAACCCCTACCACTTGTATTTGATCAGAATATTGCAGACAACTGGAGGATATATGAGCAAGATATTTTTATACAAGCAGCTTATGCAGATAGAGATGCATGCACAAGGGCATTCATTTTGCTAAACCTATCAGGGTTAAAGGCCATATAAAAAGAGTGTTCATTTCTATATGAAGGAGAAGGTGTGGACCATCATATTGTTGTATAAGCTGAATCAAAGACCCTGAGTATTTGAAAGGCAAGTTCAGAGAAATGTGTAACCTGCAGTCAAATATTACATTAGGGAGGCATTTATTTTACACAAGAGATCAGAAATCAGAGAAAACATTTGCAGCTTATATATCTGACTTGAGAAACAAAGCTAAAATGTGTCAGTTTGCTGATTTAAAAGATGAACTGATAAAGGACAGGCCTGTATGTGGTATTAACGGTGCTGCTGTGAAAAAGATTTTACTTTGTGACTGTGATTTAAAATTGAGTAAAGCCATAGAGATTTGTTAATCCATGAGGTGACAGAGAGACACACATGTATGCTTGTGAGTGACAAGAGCATGGTTTCAGTTGGATTCAGAGCACATCTAGATAGTATACAACACATGGCAAACAAGAGCAGGCCTAAGCACGTGGCAGCTACAGGATTTCCAAAGAAGCCACAAGGTTTTCTAGAAAGTTCCAAGAAAGGTGCAAGCTCCAGTGCCAGCTGAGTGCAGCAAAACCCAAATCTAGGTTTATTGTTAACTGTCGCAATTGTGGTGTGAATCATAAGTCTAAAAGAGAGAAGTCCTTAGCATTTGGTCAGCAATCTCACAAGTCTAAAAAAATGTAACCATTTCCAAAAGTTTTGCAAATCAAGTAAGCCTCACACATTTGTAAAGAAATGTCACACAAAAAAGCAAGTTGATCAAGTAGAACCAAAGCAGTCAGCATTCTTAATAGATTGTCTATCAGTGCTTAGTGAAAGAGTTGATGCAGTGAACTTGTTAACAAGAAGCAAAGTGTTTTGTACTGTTTGGATTAATGGAAGATCCACAGAGCTCAAAGTAGACACTGGTTCAAAGTGTAATGTTACATCAGCAGAAACATTTGCTAGAGTGAGAACTAATGAACAACTCAGTGTAACCAGTAGTGTGACACTTGTTGCTTATAGAGGTGAAGAAATTCAAACTGAAGGTTCATTGATACTTTCATGTTATTTGGCCAAGAACTGTTACAGCTTGTTATTCAATGTAGTCTGAAGACCAATGCAATCTTTATTGGATCTCAAAGATAGTTTAAGAATCAGTTTTCTTTCTTTTGCTAATGAAGTTCATCACATAAGTGCATTTCTGAGTTCTAAATTTTCAGAAGCCATCGTCTCAGAGTATGCTCATGTTTTCGATGACACGTTAGGCAAACTTCCAGTTGTGTATTCCATGAAGTTAGACCCAGAGGTCACTCCAGTAGTGAGACCAGCAAGAAGAGTTCCATTAGCTATGCAAGATAAAGTTAAGGCTCAGATGGATAAAATGGTGCAGCAAGGTGTGATTTGTCCAGTCACAGAACCAACTGAATGGGTGTTGTCCATGGTAGCCGCTCACAAAAAAGGTTCAGACGAAATCAAAATATGCATCGACCCAACAGATTTGAACAAAGCATTAAAAAGACCGAGTCATTCAATGCACACAGTCAAAGAGGTTGCAGCTCTAATACTGAATGTCACTGTATTTTCTGTTTTGGATGCAGAGTTCATTTGGGCAAGTGATGTTGAATTGTAAATCCTCATTTCTAACTACTTTTGGTACTCCATTTCGCAGATACAGATTCCTAAGGATACCATTTGGAATACATTTTGCAAGTGAAGTTTTTCAGCATGCAATGGAGCAATTTTTTTCAGGTTATCCCTGTGCCATAATAATAGATGATCTATTGGTTGGAGGCAATGGTGAAACAGAGCATGACAGACATCTCAAGAAAGTTCTAGACAGAGCACACAAAGTAAACTTGAAACTCAATCATCTGAAGTGCAAATTCAGACTTCCAAAAGTTATGTACATAGGTCATTTGTTTATGAGGACAGGTGTGAGGCCAGAACCAGCCAACAAGCAGCTATTCTTACAATATCAACACCAGATGATGTACAAGCATTACAGCATTTTCTGGACATGGTCAACTATTTAGGCAAATTTATACCAGACTTCAGTGAGCTGACAGCACCTTTAAGAGAGCTCACATGCATAAATGTTGCATGGTCATGGTTGGAACAACACCATAAGGCATTTGAAGACCTCAAACAGAAAATTGCCACCCGCATTAAGATGCTATGATGTGAGAAAACCAGTTACTCTTTCCTGTTGTGCTTCAGAATTTGGTCTAGGTACAATTATACTTCAAGAGGGCAGACCAGTAGCCTATGCATCTAGAACACTAACCCAAACTGAGATGCAGCATGCTGAAATTGAGAAAGAACATTTGGCAATAGTATTTGCATGCTTCAAGATTCATGATTATATTTATGGTTGAGCTATTTGGATTGAAACTGATCATCAACCTCTAGTTACTATTCTAAAGAAACCTATGCATTCTGGTCCAGCGACATTACAAAGAATGATGCTCAAATTGCAAAAGTACAATTTCAAAATGGTCTACAGTAAAGGTAAATTGCTCTATCTGGCTGATACTTTGTCCAGATCTCCCAGAATTACAACAGAACAGCTTAATGCAGACACGTTTGACTTTGATGTGATGTCAGTGCATAATTTTTCCACCACTAGACTTGATGAGTTAAGAGATCACACTCAGACTTGATCCAATAATGCAGAAGCTCAGTCACTATATTAATGTCAGATGGCCGTCAAAGCAATCTAGTGCATCATCTGAAGTGCAAGTGTATTTTCGTTACAGAGATGAATTGTTGATGGAAGATGTCATTATTTCCAAAGGTACTAAAATTGCTGTCCCTGCTTCCTTACAACAAGAATTCATCCACATTTTGCATCGTGGTCACCCAGGATCCACATCCACAAGAGAAGTGCAAGATAATTAGTATTTTGGCCTTCATTACCAAAAGACATTGATAGAGTTCTTTCTTCTTGTTCAGTATGTAACACTAGTAGATCGCATTTGCAGAGAGAAATACTTCAGCTACATCCAGTTCCTGAACTACCTTGGTCTACTGTAGCAACTAATATCTTTGAGTGGAACAATCAACATTATTTAGTTATGGTAGACTCTTTTTAGAATTGGTTTGAGATCGATCTACTACCTAACCTAACCTCAACTGCTGTTATTACTAAGTTGAAACATCATTTCTCTGTTCATGGTAGTCCACACAAACTTTTTTCTGACAATGGTACTCAATTTACTATACAGTTGTTTCAGAGATTTGCAAAAGAATGGGACTTTGTACACGTCACTAGTAGTCCTGAATATCCTCAGTCCAATGGTCTAGCTGAACATGCAGTGCAGGGTGCAAAGCAATTTCTTAAAAGGTCAAAGTGTGACAATACCGATATATTCTTTAATTTGCTTAATCTCAGAACCCAGCTCACCTGGTCAAAGACTACTTTCCAGTCAAACTAGACCTATGTTATCTGTTTCTTCAGGTTTGTTGCAGCCTACATCTAAGAACACTAAAGCAATCAAGGCTCAATTATTTAAGAAGCATATTAACCAGAAATCTATTTATGACAGATCAAGCAGACTACTTCATCCACTGAGGAAGGAGAGACTGTACAAATCCAGACAACAAAATGTTTTGATTGAATAGGGCAGATTACAGGCATCGGTGCTGAGCTGAGATCTTACTTGGTAAATTCTGAGGGTGTGGAGTATAGGAGAAATCACAGACATCATCTTCCTGTACCAGAATCATTATCATCATTGCAATCACAACATTGTTTCTGTGATGCAGACTCTAAATTGTAGAGTGAGTCAGATAGTTTTTCCAGACTAGAATGTGTTCAGAACTCTGACCATTCCAGAAAGTAATTTGAACATTCCACAGGTCAACCATTTTACAGAAACTGTTCCAGTTGCTAACTCTAATACCCAGTTTTATGTCGATATGGATGAGTATCTAAGGCCAATATGAAATACACAGCAACATGGACTTGATTGTACATACATATATATTCAGTATTGCGTAATGCATGACTATGGATTACCTGTGATTTCTGCATGCCAAACAGTCTCAAAACAATTCCATGATCCATTTCTCAAAGACGGAGGATGTAGATCATAGAGTAAACTGTGTGCTGTATCTTTAAGAAGCATGTGAGGCTGTACATGCATGCATATAAGGTCCACACGTGCAAACCCTTAGTGCCATTTTGAAGGAGCACCCAGGGAGTGAGCATGCATGATCACAGTTGTTAGTTTGTATATCAGTTATTTAAGTTAGAGTCTGTAAGTCTTTATAGTGATGTGTTTGTATAAAATAAAGCTCCTTGAACAGAACCCACAAAGACTCTTTATTCATGTCCTAGACAGGAAAGCAACAGAAGATTTTATAGCTTTTCCCTTGTGAGTCAGACAGAAAATAGAACAGGTGAATTATGGTTAATTATCTGTGAAATGAGGTGGTGGACGAGGGAACTAAACCTTCTATATAATTGGTAAAATAAAACATTTCAAAACTTTACTGGGTAAGCTCACCAGAATCTGCTACAACTTGCTGTGAGTGAAACCTTAGTTTGCTTTTGGTTTCTTTTATTTTGTATTATTTTATTGCCTTTGATTTTGTATACGGTAATTTGTTTTCTTTACTCTGTGTTTTACTTGTATTCTGCTTTTAAATGCATAGTAAAACTTGTTAAGAGATCAAAGCTGTGTCTCCACTGAGCCACACAGAAGTTCGAACAGGTCAGTTCAGGAAAATTATTGAACTGAGGGAGTAAGGCTAGGAACTATACCTCCTTTTAAGGAGTAAAATAAAACATTTTAAAGCCTTACTGGAAAACCTCACCCAGACTCTGCACAACTTGCTGTCAGGGAAAGCCTAGTTTGCTTTTCCTTTCTTGTATTTTGTATTACTTTATTGCCTTCTTCTATTTTGTATACTGTGATTTACTTTCTTTACACTGTGTTTTACTTGTATTCAGCTTTTAATTTTACTAAAAGGTGTAAAGATACCACAGTTGTGTCTGTTGTGTGTCACTCAGAAATTAGAACATGTTAATTAAGGAGACTCACAGAAGATAGATCAAGTCAGTTACGGGTAATTTTCTGTACACTGAAGCAGTGGAGGTAGGAACTAAACATTCTATTTTAGGGGTAAAATAAAACATTTCAAAGCTTTACTGGAAACACTTACTTGGATTCTGCTCCAGCTTCCTGTGATGGAAAGGTTAGCTTGCTTTTGCTTTATTGCATTTTGTTTTACTTTATTGCCATCTTCTATTTTGAATACCATGATTTGTTTCCTTTGCTCTGTGTTTCACTTCTATTTTGCTTTTAATTACAAATTGAAATTTGGAAAGAGATCACAGCTGTGTCTATAGTGAGTCACAGAATAATTAGAACAGGTCAATTAATGAGTCACACAGAAGTTAGAACAGGTCAGTTAGGGTTAATGATATGAGAACTTATGGGGTGGAGATAGGAACTAAACTTTTCATTAAAGGGGTAAAATAATACTTTCACAGCTTTACTGGAAAAGCTCACACAGATTCTGACACAACTTGCTGTGAGGGAAAGTTTGCTTCCTTTTGCTTTCTTTTATTTTGTATTACCATATTGCCTTCTTCTATTTTGCATACTGTGAATTACTTTCTTCACACTGTGTTTTATTAGTA
Organism: Protopterus annectens; assembly: GCF_019279795.1. Taxonomy (NCBI): domain Eukaryota; kingdom Metazoa; phylum Chordata; order Ceratodontiformes; family Protopteridae; genus Protopterus; species Protopterus annectens. The sequence goes on along the minus strand of NC_056737.1, from coordinate 1,752,753,980 downwards.
TTCTGCTTTTAATTTCATAAGGAAACTTGGAAAGACACTGCAGCTGTGTCTTTTACTAGTCACATATAAATTAAGATGGTCAATTTAGGAGTTACACAGAAGTTAGAACAGGTCAATCAAGATGTTATCTGTGAACTGTGGGAGTCTAACTAGGAACTAAAACCATCGATTTAATGGATAAAATAAAGCTGTCAAAGCTTTACAGAAAAGCTAACTCATACTCTGCCACAAATTGCTGGGAGGGAAAGATTAGTTTCTTTTGTTTTCTATATTGCTTTACTTTATTTACTTCTTCTATGTTGTATACTGTGATTTGTTTTCTTTACACTGTCTTTTACTGATATTCTGCTTTTATTTACATATTAAACTTGGTAAGAGGCCATAGTTGGGTCTCTCGCAAGTAAATGCAGAATTTAGAACTGGTAAATTAAGGTTAAATATCTGTGAACTGAGGGGGTGCGCTGGGAACTAAAACTTCTATTTTAGTGGTAAAATAAAACATCCCACAGCTTTACTGGAAAAGCTCATCCAGACTCTGTCACAACTTGCTGTGAGGGAAGGATTAATTTGGTTTTGCTTTCTTGCATTTTTCTATTACCTTATTACCTTCTTCTATTTTGTACATTGTGGTTATTTACTTGTTTTCTGCTATAATTGCATATTAAAACTTGGAAGAAGAACTCAACTATGTCTCTTGTGAGTCATACAGAAATTTGAGGATGTTAATTAAGGTTTATCATATTTTAACTGAGGGTGTGGAGCTGAAAACTAAACCTTCTATTAATGGGGTACAATAACACATTTCAGTGCTTTACTGGAAAAGATCAACCCAGACTCAACCACAACTTGCTCTGAGGGAATGGTTAGTTTGCTTTAGCTTTCTTGTATGGTGTATTACTTTATTGCTTTCTTTTATTTTGTATACTGTGATTTGTTTTCTTTAAATTGTGGTTTACATGTATTCTGCTTTTAATTGTATATTAAAACTTGAAAAAGACCACAGCTGTGTCTCTTCCGAGTCACAAAGGAATTAGGACATGTCAATTAAGGAATCACACAGAAGTTAGAAAAAGTCAATTAAGGTTAATTATCTGTGAACTGAGAGGATGTTGCTAGAAAGTAAACCTTCTATGTTATGGGTAAAATAAAGCATTTCACAGCTTACTGGGAAAGCTCACCCAGACTGTTCCAGAACTTACCGGGAGGGAAAGGTTAGTTTGCTTTTGCTTTCCTATATTTTGCATTACTTTATTGTTGTCTTCTATTTTGTATACTATTTGCTTTCCTTACACTATCTTTTACTTTTATTCTGCTTTTATTTACATATTAAAACTTGGAAACAGCCCACAGCCATGTCTCTTATAAGTCACACAGCAAATAGAGCAGGCCAATTAAGTAGTCACACAGAAGTGAGAACAGGACAATTAAAGTTATTTGTCTGTGAACTGAGGGGGTGCATATTCTAACTAAACATTCTATTTAAGTGTAAAATAAAACATTTCAAAGCTTTATTGGAAAAGCTCACACAGACTTTCCCTCAACTTGCTGTGATGGAATGGTTAGTTTGCTTTTGATTTCTAATATTTTTGTATTTTTTATTACTTTATCCTGTCTTCTATTTTGTATACTGTGATTTGTTTTCTTTTCACTGTGTTTTACTTGTATTCTGCTTTTAATTCCACATTAAAACTTGAAATGAGACCATAGTTGCGTTTCTTGTAAATCACTCAGAAATTAGAGCAGGTCAATTAGGGTTAAATATCGGTGAACTGAGAGGTGGGGCTGGAACTAAACTTTCTGTTTTAGTGGTAAAATAAATAATTTCACACTGGAAAAGCTCACACAGACTCTGCCACAACTTGCGGTGAGGGAAGAATTAATTTGGTTTTACTTTCTTGTATTTTCTATTACCTTATTACCTTCTTCTATTTTGTACACTGCGGTTATTTTGCTTTGCACTGTCTTTTTTCCTTGCTTTCTGCTTTAATTGCAGGTCAGTTAAGGTTTATTGTCTGTGAACTGAGGCAATGGAGCTAGAAACTAAACTTATATTAATGGGGTACAATAATACATTTCAAAGCATTACTGGAAAAGGTTAACCCAGACTCTGCCACAACTTGCTGTGAGGAAAGGTTACTTTGCCTTCGTGTTCTTGTATATTGTATTACTTTATTGCCTTCTTTTATTTTGTATACTGTGATTTGTTTTCTTTAAACTATGCTTTACTTTACATGTATTTTGCTTTTAATTGCCTATTAAAACTTTGAAAAAGACCACAGCTATGTATCTTCTGAGTTACACAGAAATTAGGACATGTCAATTAAGGAATCACACAGAAGTTAGAAAAGGTCAGTAAAGATTAACTATCTGTGAACTGAGGAGGTGGTGCTAGCAACTAAACCTAATATTTTATGGGTAAAACAAAACATTTCAGAGCTTTACTGGAAAAGCTCACCCGGACACCCAGACTGTCCCAAAATTTGCCAGGAAGGAAAGGTTAGATGGCTTTTGCTTTTTTTTATATTGTATTATATTATTGCCTTCTTTTATTTTGTATACTGTGATCTGTTTTCTTTATACTGTGCTTTACTTTACATGTATTCTGCTTTATTTGCATATAAAGCTGGGAAAGAGACCACAGCTGTGCCTCTTATGAGTCACACAGAAATTAGAGCAGGTCAGTTAATTAGTCAAACAGAAGTGAGAACAGGACAATTAAAGTTAATTGTCTGTGAACTGAGGGGGAGAACATAGTGACTAAACCTTCTATTTAAGGGGTAAAATAATATATGTCAAACTTTACTGGAGAAGCTGAAACAGACTATCCCACAACTTGCTGTAATGGAAAGGTTATTCTGAGATATTTATTGTGTATTACTTTATCCTGTCTTCTATTTTGTACACCGAGATTTGTTTTCTTTGCACTGTATTTTAGTTGTATTCTACTTTTAATTGCATATTAAAACTTGTAAATAGACCACAGCTGTGTCTCTTGCAAGTTACACAGAAATTGGAACAGGTCAATAACTATTCCCTGGAAAATTTTCCCACAATATTTACTTCTCTGGGCCCCTGTCTAGCAGGGTAACTGACATGATCCCCGGGGTGAATTTCCTATCTCCCATCCAATCATCAAGGTTCCTTTTGAAGAGGGCCAATGAGGCGCTCTGCTTGGCATCAATGGGGAGTCTATTCCAGAGTATGAGGAGTCTCTGGGTCAGGAACCTATCCCTCCAGCATGTTTTGTTCATTGTGATGATAAGGTTTAGATCCCTGGAGCATGTGGCTCTGAAGGATTGGGATTTCTTTAAGTGGAGCATTTCCAATAGCTCAGGGTTTGACATGGCCTTGTATGTTAAGTAGAGATCACCTCTGAGTAGACGATATGCCACAGAGTATAGCTGGAGTTTTTTTAGACGGTCAGCATATGGCATCTGCTTTAGGCCTGTGATTCTTTTAGTGAGGTATTTCTGTGGCCTTTCCAGCTGTTGCAGATGTCTTCTGAGGTACATACCAAATGAGGCATTATACTCTATAATGGGTCTAATGAGGGATGAGTACAGTGGGACAATGACCTCCTTTTTCCTGGATGAAAATCACTTAGTGGTGAGGTGTGCCACATAGAAGGATTTCCTGATTGTTGTGGTGATGTGTTTATCGAAAGTGAGACCACTGTCCACTTGTGTCCCTAAGTCTCTCATCACACTTTCGATGTTTAGTGTCCTGCCACCTATGTGGTAGTTTATGGGTACATGTTTTTTTCCAAAGGGGATAACTATACATTTCTTGGCATTAAGCTTGAGCCCATGGCTCTGGCACCAGGCATCTGTTTCTGTAAGGCCCTTTTGTAGAATATCCACATAATTTGGGGATTCAATAATGGCTCCCAGTTTGCAGTCATCTGCAAACTTTGTTAGCCAGAGTCCCTTAGTGTTGGCCTGTACTTCAGAGAAGAAGATGCCAAACAAGAGTGGTCCCAGGACTGAACCCTGAGGTACTCCACTTGTCACTTGTCTGGAGCTGGATTTGGAGTTGGCTACTTTTACAGTCTGGGTTCTGTCAGTAAGCCAGTTGGCAGCCCATCGAGTGACGTAGGGATTTATGCCCAGCTTAGTAAGTTTATCTATGACCCAGAGTGGGGGATGGTGTCAAAAGCCTTGGCGAGGTCCAGATAGGCTGTGTGGACCGCCTTCCCTAGTCCACAGCTCTGGAGACCGATTCAAAGAAGTCAATCAGATTCAGGAGACAAGATTGGCCCTTCACAAACCCAAACTGGGTGGGGTCCAGTGTCTGGAGGTTGCCAATGTCTTTCTTTATAAGTTCCATGATAATGCATTCCATGCCCTTGCAGATCAGACTTGTCAGACTGACGGGATGGTAGTTCCTGGTATCCAAGGTGGATCCTCCCTTGTGGAGCGGGATAACTGTAGCTGTGCACCACTCAGTGGGCACAAAGCCTGAGGTGAGGCTATGATTAAATATGACACTTAGGTGGAGTGCCAGTTCATTTTGTAGTTCATGTAGTACACAGCCTGGGATGTCATCTGGTCCCATGGATGCTGTATTCTTAGCTTTGGAGAGTGCTGTTTCTACCAGTGTGGCGTGATTATCGGAATTTGGCAATCTTTTGGCATTGAGATGGGCACTTTAGGGGGTGAGAGGGGAGTGAAGTTGGCACTAAATCAATCTGCCAGGATATTGGCAATATCCTTGGGATCAGTATATTTAATGCCATTCTGTTGTAGCGCAGAGCAGATCTGAGCATTGCCATTTAGATTCTTGACATAACTATAGAATGCCTTGTGGTTGTCTTTGGAATCTTTGGCAATTTTATTTTTGTGACTAGCTTTTGAGGATTTTATGAGGGATCTCAGCTTCTTACTGAGGCTGGTGAGAGGGTTTTTTGCATCCTGGGTTTTTCCTCTTTTCTGCAAGTTTCTTCCTTCTGTTGCATAGTTTGTTTATATCAGGGGACCATCAGATTGGCTTCCTTTTTTTGGAGAAGAGCATCTTGGTTCTATTTGGGATGGCACGATTCATGCACAAGTGGATGTGCTCATACAGTGCCTTAGTGTAGGATTCTGCAGTCGAACTTCCAGATCCCATCTGCGTGGGTGTTGTGAAGTTTGTCACTTCTGACTTCAGTAGCATGAAGTTGGCTTTAGAGAAGTTTTTTAAGGAGGTTTCCTTACTGGGGGGTGGGGGTAGGATGTGGATGTCAAGAGTGATTTGCTTATGGTCAGACCTGACCAATGAGGGGGTGACCACTGGTGTGGAGCATCTATCTCCCATGTTGGTAATGACCAGGTCTAGGATATTGGAGCTCCTGGTGGGACAATGGATTAGTTGATCATGGGCATTGGAATTTATGAATTCCAAGAACCGTTGGGAAAAGGAGTTGGTACCCAAGTAGTTTTCCCAATTAATGGCAGGGTAGTTGAAATCACCCAGTATTAGGGTGTTTGGTTGTATCTTAATATTTTCCAGTATGTTTAGGAAGGTGTATTGAGAATCTTGCAGTATGGTGGGGGATCTGTACCAAACTACAATTTGGATTGCAGTCTTACCTAGTGTTAGTTGCACCTGGAGAATTTCAGATGCATTGTGTTGGGCAACTAGCCTGGAGGTATGAATATCCTTGGTGAATATGGACACTCCCCCACCTTTAGTGTTTCGGTTTTAGTTTTGTGGCCGAAAAGTGTGGTAAGAATTGTAGCCTGGTATTGCAGGGGTGCTCTCTGGAGCCTTGAACCAAGTCTCAGTCACTGCACAGATATCGATGTTCTCTATTTTTAGGAGTGCCTCAAGAGAGTGCATTTTGAGGTTTAGACTTCTAGCATTGAGTAGCATTACCTTCAGATTTTGCATGCTTGTATCTGCTACGGTGGTGGTTTTATCCTTTGAACCTTTACGAAAAAAGGCACTATAGGGGTGGCAAGAGCTTTAGTCAGTAACCTGAATCCCAGGGGGGACAGGTGCAGATCATCTCTGGCAAAGCATCGTGGTTTGTCGATCATGTCTTCCCAGGCAGACAAAAACTGGATTCCCTTTGAATGACACCAGAAGCTTAGCCAATTGTTGAAGTCGATCATTTTGTCCTTATAATGTGGTGTCATTCTGGGCAAAGGCAGGTTGCTACTCAGGGCTAGGGTCATACCTGCCTGGGTCACATGATCCAAGAGCTCTTTCATGTCTCTTTTCATGTAGTCCAGGGAGGTACGTCTCAAGTCATTTACTCCAGCATGGACAATGACAGAGTGATATTTGTATCTGTTGTGGAGTGACTTGAGTGCATGCGTTATGTGGCGGATCCTGGCAACCGACAGGCAGCTGACTGTAATTTTCTCCTTGTTCAGCCTGGTGAGTGGGACATCAGTGTGCCTGACTATAGAGTCACCTATGACTAAAGTGTTGGATACATTGTCTTGCCTTAGGGGCTGTTGTTGGGTGGCACACTGGTGTTGTGAGCTATGTGTCACTTTGGTTGTGACTGGTGTTTGTTTGCGTTTCGGCTTCGGAGGTCCTTGTTGCTTGGGCAGGTTAATGTTAAGGGCCTCTGCATATGTGGGTTTAGTGTTGCTATGTGCGGGAGTTGATGGTGTGAGTTTTTAAGGGCTATGAGTTGCTAGAGGTGTAATGCAGGTGTTAGCCTTTTCCTCTTGACTGTCTAGCACAGTCTTGACCAGAGAGAGCTTTGCTTCCAGTTTGGCTATGTAAGTGCATCTTTCACAGGTTGTAATGTTGGGTGGTAGGAGGAGAGGATTGTCTGTGTACATGAGGCAGTTTCCGCATTGCCCCAGTATGCCCAGATTCACTAGGTGGACAGGAGAAATCACCAGAAGCTGATCCTTGGACATGCCTGTTTAGGTGCTTTTTTGTAAGGTTTAAGAGCTGTTTTCCCTTACCTTTGCAAGGTACTTTGCAATTGTAGGCTGTTTAGTGCCTATGATTAATTTATCCTTATTGACAAGGAGAGCTGAGTGCTTGTATCAGTTTCAGGCTTCCTAGTGCTTTCCAGCAGGTTCTAGAGCAAGTGCTAGTCACAGGGGTTCAGATTTTAGTTCTACTACTGAGAAACCAGCTAGTTTTAAGGGAACATTTGTAGAGCAGACTTTCTGGCACCTGGAATAGTTTAACTGTAGCCTCGTAGTGCTGCACTATGTGAAAAATGTGCAAACACACGTGTTTTTAAGCCAGAAAGTTGAAAGGGATAGAAATCAGCCCAAAAAGGCTAATAACATTACAATTTCAGAGCTGGAAACCACTTTCTTTTAATTTGTCTTACTTTATTGTAATACTTTGTTGCCTTCTTCTATATTGTATACTGTGATTTGTTATCTTTACACTGTGATTTGTTTGTATTCTGCTTTCAACTGCATATTGAAACTTGGAAAGATACAACAGCTGTGTCTGTTGTGAGTTTCACAGAAATTAAGACAGGTCAATTAAGGAGTCACACAAGATAGAACATGTCAATTAAGGTTAACTATCTGTGGACTGAGGGGGTCGAGCTAGGAACTAAATCATCTATTTAATGGGTAAAATAAAACATTTCACAGCTTTGCAGGAAAAGCTTACCCAAACTCTGCCACAACTTGCCTGGAGGGAAATGTCAATTTGCTTTCACTTGCCTGTATTTCGTATTACTTTATTGCCTTCTCCTATTTTGTATACTGTGATTTGTTTTCTTTACACTGTCTTTTACTGATATTCTGCTTTTATTAAACTTTGGAAAGAGACCATAGCTGTGTCTCTTATGAGTCACACATAAATTAGAGCAGCTAAGTTAAGGAGTCACACACAAGTTAAAATGGGTCAGTTAGGGTTAATTATTTGGAAACTTAGGGGGTGGAGAGAGGAACTTAATCTTCTATTTAAGGGGTAAAATAATAAATTTCACAGCTTTACAGGAAAAGCTCACCCTGATTCTGACACAACTTGCTGTGAGGGAAAGGTTAGTTTGCTCTTGCTTTCATGTATTTTGTATTACTTTATTGACTTTTTCTATTTTGTATAACATAATATGCTTTCTCAACCTGTGTTTTACTTGTATTCTGCTTTAAATTACATATTAAAACTTGTGTCTATTCTGAGTCACACAGAAATTAGAACAAGTCAACTATGGAGTAACACAGAAGTTAAATCTGGTCAGTTAAGGTTAATTATTTGAGGACTGAGGGGCTGGAGCTAGGAACTAAACCTTCATTTTAATGGGTAAAATAAAACATTTCAAAGCTTTACTAGAAAAGCTTACCCAGAATCTGCTACAACTTGCTGTGAGAGGAAATTATAGTTTGCATTTGCTTTCTTGTATTTTGTTTTACTTTATTTCCTTCTTCTGTTTTGTTTACCATGATTTATTTTCTTTACACTGTGTTTTTCCTATATTCTGTATTGAATTCCATATTAAAACTTGGAAAAAGTCAACAGCTGTGTCTATTGTGACTAACACAAAACAACAGGTCAATTAAGGTTAATTATCTGTGAAACGGGGAGTAGTGCTAGCAACTAAACCTTCTGTTTTAGGGTTAAATAAAATATTTCAAAGCTTTAGTGGAAAAGCTCACCCAGACTCTGCCACAACTCGGGAGGAAAGGGTTAGTTTGATTTTCCTTTATTCTATTTTTTTTAATTTATTGCCTTTTTCTATTTCATGTACTGTAGTTTCATTTTTCTTACACTGTATTTTACTTGTATTCTGCTTTTAGTTCCATATTAAAACTTGGAAAGAGACCACAGCTGTCTCTCTTATGAGACACACACATAAATTAGAACAGATCAGTTAAGGAGTCACACAGAATTTGGAATAGGTCAATTAAGGTTAATTATCTGTGAACTGAGGGAGTGGATCTAGTAGCTAAACCTTTTATTTAAGGAGTAAAATAAGATATTTCAAAGCATTACTGGAAAAGCACACCCATATTCTGTCACAACTTCCTTTGAGGGAAATGTTAGTTTCTTTTTGTTTTCTTTTATTTTGTATTACTTTATTGTTTTCTTCTATTTTGTATACCATGTTTTTTTTTCTTTAAACTGTGTTTTACTTGTATTCTGCTTTAAATTGAATATTTAAACCTGGAATGAGATCACAGCTGTATCTCTTGTGAGTCACACAGAAATTAGAACAGGTCAATTAAGGAGTCACACAGGAGTTAGAACCAGTCAATTAATGTTAATTGTTTTTGAACTGAGGGGGTTTAGCTAGGAACTAAACCTTTGTTTTTATGAGTAAAATAAAACCACATAGATTTACTAGAAAAAGTACTCAGAATCTGTTGGAACTTGCTATGAAGGAAGTATCATTTGCTCTTGCTTTCTTTTATTTTGTAATAATTTATTCTACTTTGTATTCTGTGATTAGTTCTCTTTACACTGTATTTTAATTGTTTTCTGCTTTGTGTATTAAGACTTGAAAAGAGACAGTAGCTGTGTCTCTTGTGAGTCACACCAAATTAGATTATGTTGATTAAGGAGTCACACAGAATTAGAACAGGTCAATTTAGGTTTATTATCTGTGAACTGAAGGAGTGGAGCTATCAACTTAACCTTCTATTTAAGAGGTAAAATAGAATATTTTAAAGCTTTACTGGAAAAGCTTACCCAGACTCTGCCACAACACTCTGGGAGGGAAAGGTTAGTTTGCTTTAGCTTTCATGTATTTTGTATTAATTTATTGCCATTTTCTATTTTGTGTACTATGGCTTCATTTCTTTACACTGTCTTTTACTTGTATTCTTCTTTTAATTGCATATTATAACTTGGAAGACCCCAGTGATGTGTCTCTTGTGAGTTACAGAAAGTAAAACAGGTCAAATAAGGTGTCACACAGAACTTAGAAAGATACATTTTGTTAATGATCAATGAGCCGAGGGGATGGAGCTAAGAACTCAACCTTCTATTTGGGAGATAAAATAAAACATTTCAGAGCTTTACTGGAAAACCTCACCTAGACTCTGCCACAACTTGCTGTGAGAAAAGGGTTAGTTTGCTTTTGCTTTCTTGTATTTTGCATTACTTTATCGCCTTCTTCTATTGTGAATAATGTGATTTGTTTTCATTTCTTAATGTGTTTCATATGCATTCTGCTTTAAATTGCATATTAAAACTTGGAAAGAGGCCATAACTGTGTCTCTTGACGGTCATATAAAAATTAAAACAGGTCAGCTAAGGAGTTACCCATAAGTTAGAACAGGTCAATTAAGGTTAATTATCAGTCAACTGAAGTGGGTTGAACTGGAACTAAACCTTCTCTTTAAGTAGTAAAATAAAACATTTCAAAGCTATATTGCAAAATCTCACCCAGTGTCTGTTTCAACTTGCTGTGAGGGGAAAGGTTTGTTTGTTTTTACTTTGTTGTATTTAGCACTAGTCTGTTGCCTTCTTCTATTTTGTATACTGTTATATGTTTTCTTACACTGTGTTTTACTTGTATTCTGCTTTTAATTGCAGATTAAAACTTTGACAGAGATTACAACTGTGCCCCCTGTGAGTCACATAGAAATTAGAACAGATTAATTAAGGTTAATTGTGTGTGAAGTCAAGTGGAGGACCAGGGAACTAAACTTACTATTTAATGGGTAAAATAAAAGATTTCAAAGCTTAATTGGAAAAGCTCTCCCAACTCTGCCACAACTTGCTGTGAGGGAAAGGTTAGATTGCTTTTGCTTTCTTGTATTTTGCATTACTTTTTGCCTTCTTCCTTTTGTAAACTGTGATTTGTTTTCCTTACACATTGTTTTACTTGTCTTCTGCTTTTCATTGCATATTAAAATTTTGAAAGAGACCACAGCTGTGTCACTTGTCAGTCACACAGAAGTTAGAACACATCTTTTCAGGTTAATTAAACGTAAACAGAGGGGATAGATCTAGGAGATAAACCTTTTATTAAGGGGTAAAATAAAACAATTCAAAGCTTTCCTGGAAAGCTTACCCAGATTCTGTCACAACTTACATAGAAAGAAAGGTTAGATTCCTTTTGCTTTCTTTTATTTTCTATTACTTTGTTGTTTTCTTCCATTTTGTATATCGTGATTTGTTTTCTCTAAACTGTGTTTTACCTGTATTTTGCTTTAAATAGCATGTTAAAACTTGGAAGGAGATCACAGCTATGTCTCTTGTGAGTCGCACAGAAATTAGTACAGGTTAATTAAGGAATCACACAGGAGTCAGAACTAATCAATTAAGGTTAATTATTTTTGGACTGAGGGGTTTAGCTAGGAACTAAATCTTTGTTTAATGAGTAAAAATGTCAAAGCTTTACTGGAAAAGCTCACTTGGAATTGGTTGGAACTAGCTGTGAGGGAAAGGATAGTTTGCTTTTGCTTTCTTTTATTTTGTATTACTTTATTGTTTTCTTCTATATTGTATACTGTGATTTGTTTTCTCTGAACTGTGATTTACTTTTATTCTGCTTTAAATTATATGTTAAAACTTGAAAAGATACCACAGCTGTGTCTGTTGTGAGTCTCACATAATTAGATCATGTTGATTAAGGAGTCACACACCATTGGAGCAGGTCAATTAAGGTTTATTATCTGTGAACTGAAAGAGTGGTGCTATCAACTAAATATTCTATTTAAGAGTGAAAATAGAATATTTCAAAGCTTTCCTGGAAAAGATCACCAAGATTCTGCCACAACTCTTTATGGGGGGAAGGTTAGTTTGCTTTAGCTTTCTTGAATGTTGATTAATGTATTGCCTTTTTCTATTTTGTATACTGTGGCTTCTTTCCTTTGCACTGTCTTTTACTTGTATTCTTCTTTAATTGCATATTATAACTTGGAAGACCCCAGAGCTGTGTCTCTTGTGAGGCACACAGAAAGTATAATAGGTCAAATAAGGTGTCACACAAAACGTATTAGGAACAATTATGCTAATGATCTGTGAGCTGAGGCGATGGAGCTAAAAACTCAAACTTTTTTTTAGAGACAAAATAAAACATTTCAGAGCTTTACAGTCAAACCTCACCCTGACTCTGTCACAACTTTCTGTGAATAAAGGGTTACTTTGCCTTTGCTTTCTTGTATTTTGTATTACTTTATTGCCTCTTCTGTTTTGAATATTGTGATTTGTTTTCATTTTCCTCTGTGTTTCACATGTATTCTGCTTTAAATTGCATATTAAAACTTGGAAAGAGACCACAACTGTGTTTCTTGACAGTCATATAGAAATTAAAACAGGTAAACTAAGGTGATACCCATAAGATAGAACAGGTCAATTAAGATTAATTATCAGTGAACTGAGGGGGATGGAGCTGGAGCTAAACCATGTCTTTAAGAGGTAAAAACATTTCAAAGCTATACTGGAAAATCTCACCCAGAGACTCTCACAACTTGCTGTGAGGGAAAGGTTAGTTTGCTTTTGCTTTCTTGTATTTTGTATACTGTGACTTGCTTTCTTTACACTGTGTTTTATTTGTATTCTGCTTTTAATTCCATAATGAAACTTGGAAAGACACTGCAGCTGTGTCTGTTGCCATCTTCTGTTTTGCATACTGTGATATGTTTTCTTACACTGTGTTTTACTTGTATTCTGGTTGTAATTGCAGATTAAAACTTTGACAGAAATTACAACTGTGTCCCCTGTGAGTCACACAGAAATTAGAACAGTTTAATTAAGGTTAATTGTATGTGAAGTCAGGTGGTAGACCAGGAACTAAACCTTCTATTTAATGGGTAAAATAAAACTTTTCAAAGCTTAATTGAAAAAACTCTCACTAACTCTGCCAGTACTTGCTGAGATGAAAAGGTTAGTTTCTTTTGCTTTCTTGTATTTTGCATTACTTTCTTTCTTTCTTCCCTTTTGTAAACTGTGATTTGTTTTCCTTATACATTGTTTTACTTGTCTTCTACTTTTAAAACATTGAAAGAGACCACAGTTGTGATGTTGTCAGTCACACAGAAGTTAGAACAGGTAACTTTAGGTTAATTATCTGTGAACAGAGAGGGTGGATTTAGGAACTAAACCCTTTATTTAAGGGGTAAAATAAAACATTTCAAAGCTTTACTGGAAAAGCTCTCCCAGATTCTGTCACAACTTCCTTTGAGGGAAAGGCTAGTTTTGTTATGCTTTCTCTTATTTTGTATTTCTTTATTGTTTTCTTCTATTTTGTAAACCATGACTTGTTTTCTCTAAACTGTGTTTTACTTGTACTCTGCTTTAAATCACATATTAAAACTTAGAAGGAGACCGAAGATGTGTCTGTTGTGAATCTCATAGAAATTAGAACAGGTCAATTAAGGAGTCACACAGGAGTCAGAACCAGTTAATTAAGGTTAATTATTTTTGAACTGGGGGGGGGGGTTGCTAGGAACTAATCATTTGTTTAATGAGTAAAATAAAACAGCAAAGCTATACTGGAAAAGCTCACATTGAATCTGTTGGAACTAGCTGTGAGGGTAAAGATAGTTTGCTTTTGCTTTATTTTACTTTGTATTACTTTAATGTTTTCTTCTATTTTATATACTGTGATTTGTTTTCTCTAAACTGTGTTTTACTTGTATTCTCCTTTAAATTTCATATTAAAACTTGGAAAGATGCCACAGCTTTGTCTGTTTTGAGTCTCACAGAAATAAGGACAGGTCCATTAAGGGGTCACACAGGAGATAAAACGGATCAGTTAATGTCAACTATCTGTGGACTGATGGGGTCACTCTAGGAAATAAATCATCTATTTAATCTGTAAAATAAAACATTTCAAAGTTTTACAGGAAATGTTTACCCAGACTCTGCCACAACTTGTCATGAGGGAAATGTCAGTTTGCTTTCATTTTCCTGTATTTTGAAATACGTTATTGCCTTTTTCTATTTTGTATACTGTGATTTATTTTTTACACTGTCTTTTACTGGTATTCTGCTTTTTGTTACAAATTATACTTTGGAAATAGACCACAGCTGTGTCTCTTATGAGTCACACAGAAATTAGAGCAGGCCAGTTAAGGAGTCACACAAAAGTTAAAACAGGTCAGTTAGGGTTAATTATATGGGAACTTAGCATGTGAAGAGAGGGATTAAACCCTCTATTTAAGTGGTAAAATAATAAATGTCACAGCTTTATTGGAAAATCTCACCCAGATTCTGACCCAATTTGCTGTGAGTGAAAAGTTAGTTTGCTTTTGCTTTTATGTATTTTGTATTACTTTACTGTCTTTTTCTATTTGATATAATGTAATTTGTTTTCTTAATTCTGTGTTTTACTTGTATTCTGCTTTAAATTACATATTAAAACTTGTTTCTCTTCTGAGTCACACAGAAATTAGAACAAGTCAATTAAGGTGTCACACAGAAATTAAATCTGGTCAGTTAAGGTTAATTATTTGAGAAATGGGGGGGGGGGGGCTGGAGCTAAGAACTAAACCTTAATTTTAATGGAAAAAGTAAAACATTTCAAGGCTTTACCAGAAATTCTTATCCAGAATGTGTTACAACTTGCTGTGAGGGAAAGGTTAGTTTGCTTTTGCTTTCTTGTATTTCCTTCTTCTGTTTTGTAAACTACAATTTATTTTCTTAACATTGTGTTTTACCTGTATTCTGCATTGAATTCCATATTACAACTTGGAAACAGACAACAGTTTTCTCTCTTGAGACTCACACAAAAATAAAACAACAGGTAAATTAAGGTAAATTAGCTGTGAAATGAGGGGTAGTGCTAGCAACTAAACCTTCTGTTTTAGGGTTAAATAAAACATTTCAGAGCTTTAGTGGAAAAGCTCACCCCATCTCTTCCACAACTTGCTGGGAGGAAAAGGTCTGTTTGTTTTTGCTTTGTTGCATTTTGTATTAAATTACTGCCTTTTTCTATTTAGTGTACTGTGGTTTCTTTTTCTTACACTGTATTTGACTTGTATTCTGCTTTTAGTTCCATATTAATACTTGGAAAGAGACCATAACTGTCTTTGTTGTGAGACACACAGAAATTAGAACAGGTCAGTTAAGGAGTCACACAGAAGTTGCAACAGGTCAATTAAAGTTAATTATATGTGAGCTGAGGGGGTGGATCTTGGAACTAATACTTTTATTTAATGGGTAAATTAAAATATTTCAAAGCTTTACTGGAAAAGCTCACCCAGATTCTGCACAATATCCTTTGAGGGAAAGGTTAGTTTGCTTTTGCTTTCGTTTATTTTGTATTACTTTATTGTTTTCTTCTATTTTGTACACTGTGATTTGTTTTCTTTAAACTGTGTTTTATTTGTATTTTGCTTTAAACCACATATTAAAACTTGGAAGGAGACCACAGCTGTATCTCTTGTGAATTTCACAGAAATTAGAACAGGTCAATTAAGGAGTCACACAGGAGTCAGAACCAATCAATTAAGTTTAATTATTTTTGAACTGAGAGGGTTTAGCTAGGAACTAATCCTTTGTTTTAATGAATAAAATAAAATATTAAAGCTTTACTGCAAACACTTACTCAGAGTCTGTTGGAAACTGCTGTGAGGGAAAGGACCATTTTCTTTTGCTTTCTTGTATTTTGTATTAATTTATTTTATGTTATATACTGTGACTAGCTCTCTTTACACTGTTTTTTAAATTTTTTCTGCTTTAGTTGTGTATTAAAACTTGGAAAGAGACCACAGCTGTGTCTCTTGTGAGCCACACACAATTAAAGCATATTGATTAAGGAGTCACACAGAATTAAAACAGGTCAATTAAGGTTTACTATCTGTGAACTGAAGGGGTGGAGCTATCAACTAAACCTTCTATTTAAGAGGTAAAATATAATATTTCAAAGCTATACTGGAAAAGCTCACCAAGACTCAAACACAACTGTCTAGGAGGGGAAGGTTAGTTTGCTTTAGCTTTCTTGTATTTTGTATTAATTTATTGTGTTCTATTTTGTATACTGTGGTTTCTTTTCTTTATACTGTTGTTTACTTGTAATCTTCTTTTAATTGCATATTATAACTTGGAGTACCCCAGAGCTGTGTATCTTGTGAGTCACACAGAAAGTATAACAAGTCAAATAAGGTGTCACACAAAACTTCAAAAGATCAGTTATGTTAATGATTTGTGAGCTGAGGGGAAGGAGCTAAGAACTCAAGATTCTGTTTGAGAGATAAAATAAAACATTTCAGAACTTTACTGGAAAACCTCACCCAGGCACTGCTGCAACTTGCTGTGAATAAAGGGTTACTTTGCCATTGCTTTCTTGTATTTTGTATTACTTTATTGCCTTCTTCTATTTTGAATACTATGATTTCTTTTCATTTTCGTCTGTGTTTTACAAGTATTCAGCTTTAAATTGCATAATAAAACTTGAAAAGAGACCACAACTGTATCTCTTGACAGTCATATAGAAATTAAACAGGTCAGCTAAGAAATTACCCATAAGTTAGAAGAGGTCAATTAAGGTTAATTATCAGTGAACTGAGGGGGGTGGAGCTAGAACTAAACCATGTCTTTAAGGGGTAAAATAAAACATCTCAAAGCTATACTGGAAAATCTCACCCAGAGTCTGTCACAACTTGCTGTGAGGGAAAGGTGAGTTTGCTAGGGGGTGGAGCTGGGAACTAAACCACCCATTTAAGGGGTAATGTAAAACATTTCAAAGCTTTACTGGAAAATACCACTCAGACTCTGCCACAACTTGCTGAGAGTAAGGGCTAGTTTGGTTTTGCTTTCTTGTATTTTGAATTAATTTATTGCCTTCTTCTATTTTGTATACTGAGATTTGTTTTCTTTACACTGTGCTTTACTTCTATTTTGCTTTTAAGTTTATAATAACATTTCTACATAGACCACAGCTGTGTCTTTTGTGAGTCACACAGAAATTAGAAATGGTCAGTTAAGGAGTCACACAGAAGTCAGACCGGGTGAATTATAGGTTCATAGGTATGTACTAGGCTAAAGGCCCTGGAGCCTTTACAAGCCTAGCCCAAAAAATTTTCCTTGACACCATGCCACCTGATGTTAGTTCCTCTATCCAGTAGGGCAACTGCAGTGATCCCTAGGGTAAATTTTGTGTTACCCATCCACTCATCGAGATTTCTCTTGAAGAGGGCCAGCAAGGTGTTCTGCTTGACATGAATGGGAAGCTTATTCCAGAGTATGGGCGGTCTTTGGGAGATGAATCTATTCCTCCAGCATGTTCTGTTGATTGTGGTAGTGAGGTTGTGATCTCTGGAATGTGTTGCACAGGCACTGGGATTTCTTTTGGTGTTTAAGTAGTGCTGTCGGACATGGCTTTGTAAGTCAAGGAGAAGTCACCTCTGAGTAGATGATAAAAGACTGAGAACAGCTGAAGTTTCTTGAGTCTGTCCATGTAGGACATGTGCTTAAGGCCTAGGATCCTTTTGTGAGGTACTTTTATGGCTTTTCCAACTGTTGTAGGTGTTTGGTCACGTTTATGCCAAATGGGGCATTACATTTGATGATTGATCTAATGAGGGATGAGTAGAGAAGGACAATGACCTTTTTCTTTCTGGATGAGAACACTTTGGTTATAAGATGCCCCACAGAGAAAGACTTTTTGACCACAGTGGCTGTTGATCTAGGTGCCCAGATGTCTTATGGCCCTTTCAGTGTTTAGTCGGCTCCCATTGATGTAATTTGTGGTTCATAGGTTCATAGGTTGTTACTAGGCTATCAGCCCTAGGGCCTATACAAGCCTAGCCATATCAATTCCCTGGCTATTTCTTCCCACACTATTTACTTCCCTGGACCCCTGTCTAGCAGGGTGACTGATGTGATCCCCGGGATGAATTTCCTTTCTACCATCCAATCATCAAGGTTCCTTTTGAAGAGGTTCAAAGAGGCACTCTGCTTGACATGTATGGGCAATCTATTCCAGAGTCTGAGGAGTCTCTGGGTCAGGAACCTATCCCTCCAGCATGTTTTGTTCATTGTGATGACAAGGTTTAGATCCTGGAGCATGTGGCTCTGAGGGATTGGGATTTCTTTAAGTGTAGCATGTCCAGCTGCTCTGGGTTTGACATGGCCTTGTATGTTAAGCAGAGATCACCTCTGAGTAGATGATATGCGACAGAGTATAGCTGGAGTTTTTTTAAGTTGGTCAACGTAGGGCATCTGCTTTAGGCCTGTGATTCTTTTAGTGAGGTATTTCTGCGGCCTTTCCAGTTGTTGCAGATGTTTTGAGAGGTACATACCAAACGGGGTGTTGTATTCTATAATGGGTTTAATGAGGGATGAGTACAGTGGGACAATGACCTCCTTTTTTCTGGATGAAAAGCCCTTAGTGATGAGGTGTGCCAAATAGAAGGATTTCCTGATTGTTGTGGCGATATGGTTATCGAAGGTGAGACCACTGTCCACCTGTGTCCCTAAGTCTCATCACACTTTCGGTGTTTAGTGTACTGCCATCTATATGGTATTTCACGGATACATGTTTTTTCCCAAAGGGGATAACTATACATTTCTTGGCATTGAACTTGAGCCCGTGGGAGCTGAGTTTTTTCCAAAGGGAACGATAACACATTTTTTAGCATTAAGCTTAAGGCCATGGTTCTGCCACCAGTCATTGGTTTCAGAGAGGCCCTTTTACAGGATCCCTGCATCACTTTGGGAGTTCATAATGACTCCTAGCTTGCAGTCATCAGTGAACTTGGTCAGTCAGAGTCACTCTGTGTTGGCCTGGGCTTCTGAGAAGTAGATGCCAAACAGGAGACGGCTCAGGACTGAGTCCTATGGGACTCCACTCATGACTAGTGAACAGTCCGACTTGGAGTCTACAACTTTCACTCTGTGGGTCCTGTCTGTGAGCCAATTTTCAAACCACCTAGTGATATAAGAATTGATGCCAAGCTTGGTGAGTTTATCAATGATACTCGAGTGGGGAATGGTATCAAAGGCCTTGGCCAGGTCAAGGTAGGCTGTATTCACTGCCTTACCCTCATCCACACCCTTGGTGACTGCCTCAAAGAAGTCAACCAGGTTCAGCTGGCAGGATCGCCCCTTGACAAAGCTAAACTGTGTGGGGTCAAGAGTTTGTAGTCTGCCTATATCTTTGTTGAGCAGGTCCATAATGATGCATTCCATAACTTTGCATACCAGACTCATTAGGCTAATGGGGCGGTAGTTCCCTGGGTCTGTAGTTGCTCCTCCTTTGTGGACAGGGATGAATGTAGCAGCGTGCCATTCATTAGAGACAAAGCATGAGGTAAGGCTGTGATTGAACAGGGCACACAGGTTTGGTGCCAGTTAATTTTGTAGTTCATGTAGGATGCAGCCAGGTATATTATCAGGTCCGATGGATGCTGTATTCTTGGCTTTGGACAATGCGGCTTTTACCTGTGCCTCACAATGGTGGGTACCAGGCTTTCTTCTGGTATTGTGATAGGGTCTTTGGGGGGGTGAGTGGTAAAGTTGGCACTGAATCTGTCAGCCAGTATGTTGGCTATATCTGTTGGCTCAGTATAGGAGGTACCATTGTGCAATAACTCGGAGAAAATTGGGATATTGCCTTGGAGATTCTTGATATAGCTATTGAAGGCTTTGTGTTTTCTTTTAGTGTCAGTCACAATTCTGCCTTCATAGATGGCTTTAGAGGATTTGATAAGGGTTCTCAAATTTTTGTTGAGTGTGGTAAGGGAGTTTTTCCAGTCTTGTGACTTCATTTATTTCTGCAACAGCTTCTTCCTTCTGTTGTATAGTTTATTGATGGCTGGAGACCACCAGATTGGCTTCTTTTTTGTGGAGGAGAGTGTCTTGGTTCTATTTGGTATGACAAGATCCATGCATTTGTGTATATGCTCGGACAGTGCATTGGTGTATGATTTGGCAGTCATGCAGCTATTTTCCATTGGCATGTGTGCTGAGAATTTAGCCACCTCTGTTTTTAGGAGCCTAAAGTCAGCTTTGGAGAAGTTTTTCAGAGTGGAGGATTTGACTATAAGTGGGGAAAAATGGTCTCCCATGCTGGTGATAACCATGTCGAGAATGTTGATTCCTGTAGTGGGGGTCAGAATGGGCTGATCCAGAGCATTGGAAATGATAAATTCCAGGAAGTGTTGGGCCTGTACCTTGGTACTAGAATAGTTTTCCCAGTTGATGGAAGGGTAATTGAACTCACCCAGAATGAGACTATTGGACTGGACCTTGATAGATTCCAGGGTGCTTAGGAAGTTGGAGTGAGAGTCAAGGGACATGGTTGGGGTTCTGTAGCAGGCTATGACTTGTATCACCATCCTACCCAGTGTTAATTGTACCTGAAGTATCTTGGCTGCATTATGCTGGGCTACCAGTCTGGAGGAGTGTGTATCCTTTATGAATATGGATATGTCACCACCTTTGGAGCTTCTGGCTGTATTCAGGGGCTGAAAGGTATGGAATGAGTTCTAGCCTGGGAGTGCTGGGGTGCTTTCTGCCTCTTTCAACCAGGTGTCCATTACAGCACAGATGTCAACATCATCCATTTTTCAGGAGAGATTTGAATGAGTGCATCTTGAAGTTTAGATTTCTAGTATTGAGCAGCATCACCCTCAGACTGCATTTGTTTGTAGTAGTTATGGTGGAATTTTGGTCTTTGGGACACTGCCTAAAAAAGGCACTATAGGGGTGGCAAGAGCCTTAGCCAGTAGCTGGAATCCCAAAGGTGACAGATGCAGGCCATCTCTGGCAAAGCATTGATGTCTGTCAATTATGTCATCTCAGCAGACAGATACTGGATCCCCTTAGAATGACACCAGAAGCTTAGCCAATTGTTGAAGTCAATCGTTTTATGCTCATACTGTGGTATTAATGTTAGTTATCTGTGAACTGAGAGGTTGGAGGTAGGAAGTAAACATTCTATTTCAAGAGTAAATAAAGATTTCAAAGCTTTACTGGGAAAACTTCACCCAGACTCTGTCAAAACTTGCTGTGATGGAAAGGTTAGTTTGCATTTGCTTTCTTGTATTTTTGTTACTTTATTACCTTTTTCGATTCTGTATAATGCAATTTGGTTACATTACACTGTGTTTATTAGTATTCTGTTTTAAATCCCAAATTAAAACTTGAAAGAGAGCACAGCTTTGTCTTTTGGGAACCACACGGAAATTAGAACAGGTCAATTACAGCGTCACACAGAAGTTATAACATGTCAATAAAGGTTAATTATCCATGAACTGGGGGTGGTAGAATAGGAGCTAAATGTTCATTTACTGGGAAAACTCTCCCAGAGTCTGCCATGACTTGCTCTGAGGCAATGGTTACTTTTCTTTTCCTGTGTTGTATTTTGTATTACTTTATTGACTTCTCTTATTCTGTATACTGTGAGTTGTTTTCTTTACACTGTGTTTTACTTCTATTTTGCTTTTAATTACATATTAAAACTTTTAAAGAGACCACAGCTAGGTCTCTTGTGAATCACACAGAAATTAGAACAGGTCAATTAAGGAGTGACACAGAAGTCAGAAAAGGTCAATTAAAGTTAATTATCTGTAAACTGAGTTGCTGGAGCTAGTAACTAAACCTTGTATTTCAAGGGTGAAATAAAACATTTCAAAGCTTTACCGGATAAGCTCACCCAGACTCTGCCACAATGAGTGTAAGGTTGGTTTGATTTTGGTTTCTTGTATTTGTTGTTACTTTATTGTCTTTTCTATTCTGTATAATGTGAGTTGTTTGCTTTACACTGTGTTTTAATATTATTATATTTTTAAATGCATATTAAAACTTAGAAAGAGACCACAGCTGTATCTCTTATGATACACACATAAATTAAAACAGGTTAATAAAGGGGTCATACAGAACATAGAACTGGTCAATTAACATTCATTTTCTGTGAACTGAGGGTCTGGAAATAGGAATTGAACCTTGTTTTTATGGGGTAAAATAAAACTCTGCTACAACTTGCTTTGAGGGACAGGTTAGTTTGCTTATGCTTTCTTGTATTTCATTGCTTTATTGCCTTCTTCTATTTTGTGTACTGTGATATATTTTTTTCTTTATGCTGTATTTAGTTGTATTCTGCTGGGAAAGAGACCACAGGTGTGTCTCTTGTGGATCAGAAGGAAAGTAGAACAGGTCTATTAAGGAGTCACACAGAAATTAGAACAGGTCAGTTAAGGTTAATTATTTGTTAACTGAGGGTGGGTGGAACTAGGAGCTAAACATTCTATTTAAGGGCTAAAATAACATATTTCAAAGCTTTACTTGAAAAGCTCACCCACACCCTGCCACAACTTGCTGTGAGGAAAATCTCAGTTTGTTTTTGTTTTCTTGTATTTTGTATTGCTTTATTGCTTTCTTCCCTCTTGCACACTGTGATTTACATTATTTTCACTCTGTTTTCCTTGTATGCTGATTTTAATTGTATCTTAAAACTTGGAAAGACACTAGAACTGTGTGTCTTGTGATTCACGCAGAAATTAGAACTGCCTGATTATGGAGTCAGAAAGAACTTAGTACATGTCAATTTAGGTTAATTATCTTTGCACTAAGGAGGTGAGGCTAGGAAGTAAACCTTCTAAAATTGATAAAATAAAACATTTGAAAGCTTTACTTGAAAACTTCACCCAGACTCTACCATTACTTGCTATCAGGGAAATTTAGTTTGCTTATGCTTTCTTGTACTGTGTCTTACACTGTTAAATTCTTCTATTTTGAATACTGTGATTTGTTTTCTTTTCACTGTATTTTACTTGTATTGTTCTTTTAAATATTTATTTATTTACTGGGAAAGTCTGACTGAGCCAAGAATGACAATTTTCAGTGGAGGCCCAGGGAGTAGAGCTCTGTTAACACAGCAATTATAACACAAGTACTGGATTATATACACATGGAAGCATGGGTTAAATCCATTGAGCAATACAAATTATAGGCATGGCTGTAGAAGATAAAACAATAAAATGCATTATATGGCAAACATTTTACAAACAGTGGCAGGTAAGCATTCATGTATAATATGGGAGAAAAATATCAAGAAGAGTAATATTAGAGCCTAAAATAAAACTTGTAGCTGATAACATATTGTAAAACCTAGAGATAAACGGTGTAAGAGAATTTAGGTTGGGCACTGGAATTGAGAATGAAAAAGGTTATTAAATAAAGGAAAATAAGAAAAGGGCTTGGAAGAGTAAAATAAATAGTATGTGAAGGTAAATGGAATCATCGGGGTTAGAAAAATAATAGAGACAGCTGTTGATGAAGTGTTCCGTAAGTTGTAGTTTAATGATAGAGGTGTTGGTGGTTCTGATAGTTGTTTGGGATATGGAGTTCCGGTATTTAGATATTTTGTTGGACATCAGGGAGTCCCCCTAGCTATTGTTGGATATAGTTACAAGTAAGAGGGTTTTGCTAGTAGATCTTAGGGATTAAGTTATACAGTAGGGGTGCACTAGGTGCTTGAGAGCGGGTTGTTGATGATAAAAGACATTGTGAATTAAATTTAATTGATTGTAGATTAGAAGGTTAGGTAGTTCAGCCATTTTAGTTGTTGAAGTAAAGTGCAGTGGAGTGATGTATAAGGGAGGTGTTTTACAAATTTTTCTGTTTTGTTGTAATAGTATTCCAATTTAATTGTCTATTTTTTTTTTGAGGATGGTGAAAATTGGAGAGGCGCATAGGGTAGTGGGAAGTAGATGAGGCTTGGCTATAGAAATTCTGGTGGTGTTGGTAAGGAAAGGCTTGACCCTGTAAAGAAAGCCAAGCTTTATGTGAACCTCTTTGATTGTTACAGCTAGATGCTTGTCAAATCTATGTTTTTTGTCAATTGTAACCCTGATGAGTTTAGTATGTTCAACTGGCTCTATTGGAGTTTTGTTGGAGAAGTAGATGATGAAAGGGTGATGGTTCTTGTGTGCCTTGTTGCCAATGAAGAGCATGACTTTTATTTTGTTGGGATTAAGTACAAGCTGTGGGTCAGTGAGGTATTTTTCAACTTCACAGAATTGCATATTAAAAGTTGGAAAGAAACCACGTCTATGTCTATTGGGAGTCACAGAGAAAGTAGAACAGTTCAATTAAGGATTCACACAGAAGTTAAAACAGGTTAGTTGATGTTAATTATATTTGA
The DNA here is from genome assembly GCF_019279795.1 of Protopterus annectens. NCBI lineage: Eukaryota > Metazoa > Chordata > Ceratodontiformes > Protopteridae > Protopterus > Protopterus annectens. Next base: position 1,752,730,027 of record NC_056737.1, on the reverse strand, counting down.
ACTCAGTTGGTGGAGATAGGAATTAAACCTTCTATCTATGAGGTAAAATAAAACATAAAGCTTTACTGCAAAAGTTTATCCAGACAAAGCCACAACTTGTTGTGGGGGAAGGTTTTGTTTGCTTTTGCTTTCTTGTATTTTGTATTACTTTATTGCCTTTGTCTGTTTTGCAGGCTGTGATTTGTTCTCTTTACACTATATTTTACTTGTATTTTCCTTTTAATTCTATATTAGATTTTGGTAAGAGACCACAGCTGTGCATCTTGTGAGTAACACATAAATTAGAAGAGGTCAGTTAAGGAGTCACATAGAAGTTAAAATAGGTCAAAGAAGGTTAATATTTTGGGAACTGAGGTGGGGTGGAACTAGGAGCTAAACATTGTTTTTAAGGGGTAAAACAAAGCAATTCAAGGGTTTAATAGAAAAGCTATCCCAAACTCTGCCACAACTGTTATGAAGGGAATGTAGTTTGTATTTGCTGTTGTGTATTTTATATTACTTTATTGCCTTTGTCTGTATTGTATACCGTGAATTGTTTTTATTACAGTGTGTTTCAGTTGTATTCTCCTTTTACTTGCATACTAAAACTTGCAAAGAGACAACAGCTGTGTCTCTTGTGAGTCACATAGAAATTAGAACAAGTCAATGAAGGAGTAAGTTAGAAAAGGTCAATTAAGGTTAACTATCTGTGAACTGAGAGGTTGGAGCTAGTACCTAAACCTTCTATTTAAAGGGTTACAAAAAATCACTTCAAAGCTTTACTGGAAAAGATCACTCAGACTCTGCCAAAACTTGCTGTGAGGCCAAGTTTAGTTTGATTTTGCTGTCTTGTGTTTTGTATTACTTTATTGCTTTCTTCTATTTTGTATACTGTGATTTGCTTTCTTTACACTCTGTTTTACTTGTATTCTGCTTGTATGTGCATATTAAACTTGGAAGGAGACCACAGCTGTGCCCATTGTCAGTCTATTCTGCTTGTAAGTGCATATTAAACTTGGAAGGAGACCACAACTGTGTCTCTTGTGAGTCACACCAAAATTGCAAAAGGTCAACTACATAGTCATACAGAACAGATCAATTAACATTAATTTTCTGTGAACTGAGGAGAGTGGAACTAAGAGCTAAACATTCTATTTAAGGTGTAAAATAAAACATTTGACAGCTTTTTTTAAAAGTTTTCCCAGAATCTGCCACAGCTTACTCTGAGGGTAACGTTACTTTGCTTTTGCTGTCTTGTATTTTGTATTTGTTTATTGAATTCTCCTATTTTGTATGCTGTGATTTGTTGTCTTAACCTATGTTTACTTCTATTGTACTTTTAATTGCATATTAAAACTTCTAATGAGAACACAGTTGTGTCTTTTGTGATTGACACAGGAATTAGAACACATCAGTTACTGAGTCACACAGAAGTAAGAACAGGTCAATTAAGGTTTATTATCTTTGAACTGAGTGGTTGGAGTAGGAACTAAACCTATTTCAAAGATAAAATAAAACATATCATAGCTTTACTGGAAAAGCTCACCCACACTCTTCAACAACTTGCTGTGAGGGAAAGGTTAGTTTGCTTTTGCTTTCATGTATGTTGTGTTACTTTATTTCCATCTTCTATTTTGTATAATGTAATTTTGTTGCTTTACACTTTGTTTTAATGGTATTCTGTTTTTAATTGCATATTAAAACTTGGAAAGAGACCACAGCTGTGTCTGGTGTGAGTCACACAGAAATTGCAACAGGTTAATAAAGGATTGACACAAAACTAAGAACTGGTTAATTAGCATTAATTATCTGTGAACTGAGGCTGTATAAATAGGAAATAAATCTTTATATGGGGTAAAATAAAACATCTCAAAGCTATACTTCAAAAGCTCACCCAGACTCTGCCAGTACTTGCTGTGAGTGAAAGGTTAGTTTGTATATGATTTCTTGGATTTTGTATTACTTTATTGCCTTCATCTATACTCTACACTGTGAATTGTTTTCATTACAGTGTGTTTCAGTTGTATTCTCCTTTTATTTGCATGATAAAACTTGGATAAAGACTTGGAAGGAGTCACACATAAGTTAGCAAAGGTCAATTAAGGTTAAGTATATGTGAATGAGGGGTAGGAGCTAGAATCTATACCTTCTATTTAAAGGGATAAAAAATCAAAGCTTTACTGGAAAAGATCACTCAGACTCTGCCAAAACTTGCTGTGAGGGAAGTTTAGTTTAATGTTGCTGTCTTGCGTTTTGTATTACTTTATTGCTTTCTTCTACTTTGTATATTGTGATTTGCTTTCTTTGCAATCTGTTTTACTTGTATTCTGCTTTTATGTGCATATTAAACTTGTAAGGAGACCACAGCTGTGTCCCTTGTGAGTCGATTCTGCTAGTCTGCTAGTAAGAGCATATTAAACTTGAGAGGAGACAAGAGCTGTGTCTCTTGTGAGTCACACTGAAATTATAACAGGTCAGTTACGTAGTCACACTTAACATTAGAACAGTTTAATTAACGTTAATTATCTATGAACTGAGAGGAGCGGAACTAAGAGCTAAACATTCTACTTAAGGGGTAAAATAATACATTTGACAGCTTTACTTTGAAAGTTCTCCAAGAATCTGCCACAACTTGCTCTGAGGGTAACATTACTTTGCTTTTGCAATCTTGTATTTTGTATCACTTTTTTGACTTCTCTTATTTCATTTACTGTGATTTGTTTTCTTTACCCTGTGTTTTACTTCTATTGTGCTTGTAATTGCATATTAAAACTTCTAATGAGAACACAGCTGTGTCTCTTATGATTCACATAGGAGTTTGAACATGTCAACTAAGAAGACACACAGACATCAGAACAGGTCATTTGAGGTTTATTATCTGTGAACTGAGTGGTAGGATTAGGAACTAAACTTTCTATTTCAAAGATAAAATAAAACATTTTATAGCTTTACTGGAAAAGCTAACCCAGACTTTGCCACAACTTTCTGTGAGCAAAAGGTTAGTTTCCTTTTCTTTCATGTATTTTGCATTACTTTATTGTCATCTTCTGTTCTCTATAATGTGTTTTTGGATGCTTTACACCGTTTTAATTGTATTCTGTTTCTAATTGCATAATAAAAGTCGAAAATAGACCAGAGCTGTGTCTATTGTGAGTCACACAGAAATAAGAACAGGTTTACAAAGGACTCATACAGAATTAAGAACTGGTCAATTAGCATTAATTCTCTGTGAACTGAGGCTGTGGAAATAGGAAATAAATCTTCTATTTATGAGGTAAAACAATCAATTTGAAATCTATACTGGAAAAGGTCACCCAGACACTGTCAGTACTTCTGTGAGGGAAAGGTTAGTTTGCTTATGCCTTCTTGTATTTTGTTTTACTTTATTGCTTTCTATTTTGTGCACTGTGATTTTTTTTTTCTTTACACTGTGTTTGGTTGTATTCTTCTTTTAGGTACATATTAAAACTTGAAGGAAACCACAGCTGTGTCTATTGTGCCTCATATAGAAATTAGAACAGGTCTATTTTTGAGTCTCACAGAAGTTAGAATAGGTCACTTAAGGTTAATTATCTGTGAACTGAGAGTGGGTGGAACTTGGAGCTAAATTTTCTATTTACAGGGTAAAATAAAACATTTCAAAGCTTTACTTGGAAAGCTCACTCAGACTCTGCCACAACTTGATGTGAGGGAAAGGTCAGTTTGCTTTTGCTTTCTTATATTTTGTATTACCTTATTGCTTTCTTCTCCTTGTATACTGTGATTTGTGTTCTTTACTTGTGTTTTACTTGTATTCTTCTTTTAATTCCATAGTCAGCAATTACTTGACGTCTACCAACCCCAAAAAAAAGTAGTCAAACATATATGCAAACATTCCATTGCCAATGCTTGCAATAAACTTCCAATAGCGATACATTCCATCATGCACCCATCCCACTTTAAAGAAAAAAATCAGACTTCATCTACTTAACTCTAAACTCTGCCCCTATTAAGCCCCTACTTAACTCCCATTTCCATCTTATTTTAACACTTCCTATATTTCCAATATACTCTACTATGGGTATACAATCTAACTAAATCAAGCACAATGAAAAAAACTATTGCTGTAAATATGTAAGTATTTTGATACTCTGTGCAAATATGGTGCCTCTGTTACAAACATTAGTGTGTTTTTAACTTTGTAATTGAAATGATCTATTGTTAATACTCTTTACTTACTGGATTTTTTAGCTTCTGTGTAGTATTTTTGGAGCCTTTCTCCTCCGGTCTCCACTGAAAATGGGCCACTAACCCAGTTGGACCAACCCGGTTAACAAATGTCAATAAATAAATAAACAAATATTAGAATTTGGAAAAAGAACACAGCTGTGTATCTTATGACTAATACATAAATTAGAATAGGTCAGTTAAAGAGTCACACAGAAGTTATAATTGGTCAATTAAGGTTAAGTATCTATGAACTGAGGGGAGTGGAACTAAGAGCTAAACATTCTAGTTAAGGGGTAAAATAAAACATTTGACAGCTTTACTTTAAAAGTTTTCACAGAACCTGCCACAACTTGCTCTGAGGACAATTTTACTTTGCTTTTACTGTCTTGTATTTTGTATCACTTTATTGACTTCTTCTATTTTGTATACTGTGGTTTGTTTTCTTTACCCTGGGTTTTACTTCTATTGTGCTTTTAATGGCATATTAAAACTTCAAATGAGGCCACAGCTGTGTCTCTTATGATTCACACAGGAGTTTGGCCATGTCATCTAGGAAGTGACATAGAAGTCAGAACAGGTTAATTAAGGTTTACTGTCTGTGAATTGAGTGGTTGGAGTAGGAACTAAGCTTTCTATTTCAAAGATAAAATAAAATATTTCATAGCTTTACTGGAAAAGCTAACCCAGACTCTGCCACAACTTGCTGTGAGCAAAAGGTTAGTTTGCTTTCCTTTCTTGTATTTTGCAATACTTTATTGTCATCTTTTATTCTCTATAATGTGATTTTGGTTGGTTTACACTGTGTTTTAATAGTATTCTGTTTTTAATCGCATAATAAAAGTTGACAAGGGACCACAACTGTGTCTGTTGTGAGTCACAGAGAAATTAGAACAGGTTAATAAAGGAGTTACACAGAACTAAGAACTGGTCAATTAGTGTTAATTATCTGTGAACTGTGGCTGTGGAAATAGGAAATAAATATTCTATTTATGAGGTAAAACTATTAATTTGAAAGCTATAATGGAAAATGTCATCCAGACTCTACCAGTACTTCTGTTAGGGAAAGATTAGTTTGCTTATGCTTTCTTGTATTTTGTTTTACTTTATTGCTTTCTATTTTGTGCACTGTGATTTTTTTCTTTACACTGTGTTTGGTTATATTCTGCTTTTAGGTACATATTAAAACTTGGAAGGAGACCACAGCTGTGCCTCTTGTGCATCAGATGGAAATTAGAACAGGTCTATTTTTGAATCTCACAGAAGTTAGAACAGGTCAGTTAAGGTTAATAATATGTGTAGAGAGAGTGATTGGAACTTGGAGCTAAATGTTCTATTTACAGGGTAAAATAAAACATTTCAAAGCTTTACTTGGAAAGCTCACTCAGACTCTGCCAAAACTTGACGTTAGGGAAAGGTCAGTTTGCTTTTGCTTTCTTATATTTTGTATTACCTTATTGCTTTCTTTTCTCTTGTATACTGTGATGTGTGTTCTTTACTTGTGTTTTACTTGTATTCTCCTTTTAATTCCATAGTCAGCAATTACTTGACATCTACCAACCCCCCCCAAAAAAAACAGAAGGCAAACTTCTATGCAAGCATTCTATTGTCAATGCTTGCAATAAACTCCCAATAGCGATACATTCCATCGTGCACCCATCTCACTTTAAAGAAAAAAATCAGACTTCATCTACTTAACTCTAAACTCTGCCCCTGTTAAGCCCCTACTTAACTCTAATTACCCTCTTATTTCTAACACTCCCTCTACTTCCAATGTACTCTACTATGTGTATACAATCTAACTAAATCAAAGACACTGAAAAAACTCTTGCTGTAAATATGTAAATATTTTAATACTATGTACAAATATGGTGCCTCTGTTACAAGCTTCAATGTGTTTCTAACTTTGTAATTGAAATGATCTATTGTTAATACTCTTTACTTACTGGATTGTTAAACTTCTGTATAGTATTTTTGGAGCTTTTCTCCTCCGGTCTCCACTGAAAATGGGCTACTGACCCAGTTGCACTAAACCTGTTAACAAATGCCAATAAATCAATAAATAAATATTAGAATTTGGAAAGAGACCACAGCTATGTATTTTGTGACTAATACATAAATTAGAATAGGTCAGTTAAGGAGTCACACAGAAGTTGTAACTAGTCACTTTGGGTTAATTATCTGTGAACTGAGGTGGGGTGGATCTAGGAGCTAAACATTGTTTCTAAGGAGTAAAACAAAGCAATTGAAGGATTTGGTAGAAAAGCTCTTACAAACTCTGCCACACCTGCTGTGAGGGGAAGTTTAGTTTGCATTTGCTGTCTTGAATTTTTAATTACTTTATTGCCTTCTTCTGTACTGTACCCTGTGAATTGTTTTCATTACAGTGTTTTTCAGTTGTATTGTCTTTTACTTGCATAATAACTTGGAAAGAGACTACAGCTGTGTCTCTTGTGAGTCATATAGAAATTAAAACAAGTCAATGAAGGAGTCACACATAAGTTAGAAAAGATCAATTAAGGTTAACTATCTGTGAATGAGGGGTTGGAGCTACTACCTAAACCTATTTAAAGGCTTAAAAAAACATTTCAAAGCTTTACTGGAAAAGATCAATCAGATGTGCCAATATGTGCTGTGAGGGAAAGTTTAGATTGGTTTTGCTGTTTTGTGTTTTGTATTACTTTATTGCTTTCTTCTATGTTGTATATTGTGATTTGCTTTCTTTGCAATCTGTTTTACTTTTATTCTGCTTTTATGTGCATATTAAACTTGTACGGAGAACACAGTTGTTTCCCTTGTGAGTCTGTTCTGCTAGTAAGTGCATATTAAACTTGAGAGTTGATCACAACTGTTTTTCTTGTGAGGCACACTGAAATTACAACAGTTCAGTTACGTAGTCACACTTACATTAGAACAGTTTAATTAACGTTAATTATCTATGAACTTAGGGGAGTGGAACTAAAAGCTAAACTTTGTATTTAAGGTGTGAAATAAGACATTTGACAGTTTACTTAAAAAGTGCTCATAGAATCTGCCACAACTTGCTCTGAGGGTAATGTTACTTAGCTTTTTCTGTCTTGTATTATGTATTACTTTATTGACTTCTCCTATTTTGTATACTGTGATTTGTTTTCTTTACCCTGGGTTTTACTTTTATTGTGCTTTTAATGGCATATTAAAACTATGAATGAGAACACAGCTGTCTCTCTTATGATTCACATAGGAGTTTGACCATGTCAACAAAGAAGTGACACAGAAGTCAGAACAGGTCAATTAAGGTTTACTATCTGTGAACTGAGTAGTTGGACTAGGAACTAAGCTTTCTATTTCAAAGATAAAATAAAACATTTCATAGCTTTATTGGAAAAGCTAACCCAAACTCTGCCAAAACTTGCTGTGAGCAAAAGGTTAGTTTGCTTTCCTTTCGAGTATTCTCATTACTTTATTGTCATCTTTTATTCTGTATAATGTGATTTTGGTTGCTTTACAATATGTTTTATTAGTATTCTGTTTTTAATTGCATAATAAAAGTCAAAAAGAGAGCACAGCTGTGTCTGTTGTAAGTCACAGAGAAATAAGAACATGTTAATAAAGGAGTCACACAGAACTAAGAACTGGTCAATTAGTGTTGATTCTCTGTGAACCGAGGCTGTGGAAATATGAAATAAATCTTCTATTTATGAGATAAAACAATAAATTTGAAAGCTATACTGGAAAATGTCACCCAGACTCTACCAGTACTACTGTGAGGGAAAGGTTAGTTTGCTTATGCCTTCTTGTATTTTGTTTTACTTTATTGTCTTCTATTTTGTGCACTGTCATTTATTTTCTTTACACTGTGTTTGGTTGTATTCTTCTTTTAGGTACATATTAAAACTTGGAAGGAGACCACAGCTGTGTCTCTTGTGCATTAAATGGAAATTAGAGCAGGTCTGTTTTTGAATCTCACAGAAGTTAGAACAGGTCAGTTAAGGTTAATTATCTGTGAAGTGAGAGTGGTTGGAACTTGGAACTAAATTTTCCATTTACAGGGTAAAATAAAACATTTCAAAGCTTTACTTGGAAAGCTCACTCAGACTCTGCCACAATTTGATGTGAGGGAAAGGTCAGTTTGCTTTTGCTTTCTTATAATTTGTATCACCTTATTGCTTTCTTTTCTCTTGTATACTGTGATTTGTGTTCTTTACTTGTGTTTTACTTGTATTCTTCTTTTAGTCATCAATTACTTGACGTCTACAAAACCACCCCCCCTAAAAAAAAAAAACAGAAGGCAAGCTTATATGCAAGCATTCCATTGCCAATGCTTGCTGTGAGGGAAGTTTAGTTTAATTTTGATGTCTTGTGTTTTGTATTACTTTATTGCTTTCTTCTATTTTGTATATTGTGATTTGCTTTCTTTGCAATCTGTTTTACTTGTATTTTGCTTTTATGTGCATATTAAACTTGTATGGAGACCACAGCTGTGTCCCTTGTGAGTCTACTCTGCTAGTCTGTCAGTCGGTGCATATTAAATTTGAGAGGAGACAACAACTGTGTCTCTTGTGAGTCACACTGAAATTACAACAGGGCAGTTACATAGTCACACTTACGTTAGAACAGTTTAATTAACTTTAATTATCTATGAACTGAGGGGAGTGGAACTAAGATCTAAACATTCTATTTAATGGGCAAAATAATACATTTGACAGGTTTACTTTAAAAGTTCTCCCAGAATCTGCCACAACTTGCTTTTTGGGTAACGTTACTTTGCTTTTGCTGTCTTGTATTTTGTATCACTTTTTTGACTTCTCCTATTTCATTTACTGTGATTTGTTTTCTTTACCCTGTGTTTTACTTCTATTGTGCTTGCAATTGCATATTAAAACTTCTAATGAGAACACAGCTGCGTCTCTTATGATTAACATAGGAGTTTGAACATGTCAACTAAGAAGTCACACAGAAATCAGAACAGGTCAGTTGAGGTTTATTATCTGTGAACTGAGTGGTGGGATTAGGAACTAAAACTTCTATTTCAAAGATAAAATAAAACATTTTATAGCTTTACTGGAAAAGTGAACCCAGACTTGGCCACAACTTACTGTGAGCAAAAGGTTAGTTTCCTTTCCTTTCATGTATTTTGTATTACTTTATTGTCATCTTCTTTTCTCTATAATGTAATTTTGGTTGCTTTGCACTGTGTTTTAATTGTATTCTGTTTTTATTTGCATAATAAAAGTCGAAAAGAGACCAGAGCTGTGTCTATTGTGAGTCACACAGAAATAAGAACAGGTTTATAAAGGAGTCACACAGAACTAAGAACTGGCCAATTAGCGTTAATTCTCTGTGAACTGAGGCTGTGGAAATAGGAAATAAATCTTTTATTTATGAGGTAAAACAATCAATTTGAAAGCTATACTGGAAAAGGTCACCCAGACACTGCCAGTATTTCTGTGAGGGAAAGGTTAGTTTGTGTATGCCTTCTTGTATTTTGTTTTACTTTATTGCCTTCTATTTTGTGCACTGTGATTTTTTTTCTTTACACTGTGTTGGTTGTATTCTTCTTTTAGGTACATATTAAAACTTGAAGGAAACCACAGCTTTGTCTCTTGTCCATCAAATGGAAATTAGAACAGGTCTATTTTCGAGTCTCACATAAGTTAGAACAGGTCACTTAAGGTTAATTATCTGTGAACTGAGTAGTTGGACTAGCAACTAAGCTATCTATTTCAAAAATAAAATAACATATTTTGTAGCTTTACTGGAAAAGCTAACCCAGACTCTGCCAAAACTTGCTGTGAGCAAAAGGTTAGTTTGCTTTCCTTTCAAGTATTTTCATTACTTTATCGTCATCTTTTATTCTCTATAATGTGATTTTAGTTGCTTTACGATGTGTTTTATTAGTATTCTGTTTTTAATTGCATAATAAAAGTCAAAAAGAGACCACAGCTGTGTCTGTTGAGAGTCACCGAGAAATAAGAACAAGTTAAAAAATGAGTCACTCAGAACTAAGAACTGGTCAATTAGTGTTGATTCTCTGTAAACTGAGGCCATGGAAATAGGAAATAAATCTTCTGTTTATGAGGTAAAACAATCAATTTGAAAGATATACTGGAAAATGTCACCCAGACTCTACCAGTACTACTGTCAGGTAAAGGTTTGTTTGCTTATGCCTTCTTGTATTTTGTTTTACTTTATTATCTTCTATTTTGTGCACTGTAATTTATTTTCTTTACACTGTGTTTGGTTGTATTCTTCTTTTAGGTACATATTAAAACTTGGAAGGAGACCACAGCTGTGTCTCTTGTGCATTAGATGAAAATTAGAACAGGTCTATTTTTGAATCCCACAGAAGTTAGAACAGGTCAATTAAGGTTAATTATCTGTGAACTGAGAGTGGGTGGAACTTGGAGCTAAATGTTCTATTTACAGGGTAAAATAAAACATTTCAAAGCTTTACTTGGAAAGCTCACTCAGACTCTGCCAAAACTTGATGTGAGGGAAAGATCAGTTTGCTTTTGCTTTCTTATAATTTGTATTACCTTATTGCTTTATTTTCTCTTGCATACTGTGATTTGTGTTCTTTACTTGTGTTTTACTTGTATTGTTTTTTTTTAATTCCATAGTTATCAATTACTTGGCGTCTTCCAAACCACCCCCCCAAGACAGAAGGCAAACTTCTATGCAAGCATTCCATTGCCAATGCTTGCTGTGAGGGAAGTTTAGTTTAATTTTGCTGTCTTGTGTTTTGTTTTACTTTATTGCTTTCTTCTATTTTGTATATTGTGATTTGCTTTCTTTGCAATCTGTTTTACTTGTATTTTGCTTTTATGTGCATATTAAACTTGTATGGAGACCACAGCTTGTCCCTTGTGAGTCTACTCTGCTAGTCTGCCAGTCGGTGCATATTAAATTTGAGAGGAGACAACAACTGTGTCTCTTGTGAGTCACACTGAAATTACAACAGGTCAGTTACGTAGTCACACATATGTTAGAACAGTTTAATTAACTTTAATTATCTATGAACTGAGGGGAGTGGAACTAAGATCTAAACATTCTATTTAATGGGCAAAATAATACATTTGACAGGTTTACTTTAAAAGTTCTCCCAGAATTTGCCACAACTTGCTCTGAGGGTAATGTTACTTTGCTTTTGCTGTCTTGTATTTTGTATCACTTTTTTGACTTCTCCTATTTCATTTACTGTGATTTGTTTTCTTTACCATGTGTTTATTATCTGTGAACTGAGTGGTGGGATTAGGAACTAAACTTTCTATTTCAAATATAAAATAAAACATTTTATAGCTTTACTGGAAAAGCAAACCCAGACTTTGCCACAACTTGCTGTGAGCAAAAGGTTAGTTTGCTTTCCTTTCATGTATTTTGCATTACTTTATTGTCATCTTCTGTTCTCAATAATGTGATTTTGGTTGCTTTACACTGTTATAATTGTATTCTGTTTTTAATTGCATAATAAAAGTCGAAAAGAGACCAGAGCTGTGACTATTGTGAATCACACAGAAATAAGAACAGGTTTATAAAGGAGTCACACAGAACTAAGAACTGGTCAATTAGCATTAATTCTCTGTGAACTGAGGCTGTGGAAATAGCAAATAAATCTATTTATGAGGTAAAACAATCAGTTTGAAAGCTATACTGGAAATGTTCACCGAGATTCTGCCATTATGTCTGTGAGGGAAGGGTTAGGTTTCTTATGCTTTCTGCATTTTCTTTTACTTTATTGCCTTCTATGTTGTCACTGTGATTTTTTGTTTCTTTACACTGTGTTTGGTTGTATTCTTCTTTTAGGTACATATTAAAACTTGGAAGGAGACCACAGCTGTGTCTCTTGTGCATCAGATGGAAATTAGAACAGGTCTTTTTTAGAGTCTCACAGAAGTTAGAACAGGTCAGTTAAGGATAATTATCTGTGAACTGAGAGTTGATGGAACTTGGAGCTAAATCTTCTATTTACAGGGTAAAATAAAACATTTCAAAGCTTTACTTGGAAAGCCCACTCAGACTCTGCCACAATTTGATGTGAGGGAAAGGTTGATTTGCTTTTGCTTTCTTATATTTTGTATTTCCTTATTGCTTTCTTTTCTCTTGTATACTGTGATTTGTGTTCTTTACTTGTGTTTCACTTGTATTCTCCTTTGAATTCCATAGTCAGCACATACTTGACATCTACCAACCCCAAAAAATGTGTTTCTAACTTTGTAATTGAAATGATCTGTTGTTAATACTCTTTACTTATTGGATTGTTAAACTTCTGTGTAGTATTTTTGGAGCTTTTCTCCTCCAGTCTCCACTGAAAATGGGCCACTAACCCAGTTGCACCAACCCGGTTAACAAATGCCAATAAATCAATAAATAAATGTTAGAATTTGGAAAGGGACCACAGCTGTGTATTTTGTGACGAATACATAAATTAGAATAGGTCAGTTAAGGAGTCACACAGAAGTTATAATTGGTCAGTTAAGGTTTATTATCTGTGAACTGAGGTGGGTACTTGTATTGTGCTTTTAAATATTTATTTACATTTGTTTACCATGAAAATCTGACTGATCCATTAATGTCCATTTTCATTGGAGGCCCAGGGATTAAAGGTCTGTTGAAACAGTAACTATAACTAGAGTAGTGCATAATATACACATGCAAGCACAGCTTCAATCCTTTGAGTAATACAAAATGTAGGCATCGATGTAGCATATAACACAATAAAATGCATTATATGGCATAAAGTTTGCAAACAGTGGTAGATAAGCATTCATGTATTATCAGGGTGAAAAATATCAAGAAGTGTAATATTAGAAACTATAACTTGTAGCTGATTACATACTGCTTTAAAAGCTAGAGATAAACTGGGTAGGAGAAGTTAGGCTGGGTAATGGGAAAGAGAATGAAAAAGGTTATAAAAGAAGAAAAAAGGGCTTGCAAGTGTGAGAGAAATAGTATGTGAGGGTAAATGGAATAATCCAGGGTTAAAACAATAACGGAGCCAGCTTTTGGTGAGGTGTTCCTTAAGTTGTGGTTTAAAGTTGGAGGAGTTGGTGGTGTTTGTTTGGGGTATGGAGTTCCCATATTTAGATATTTTGTAGGACATCAGGGAGTCCCCATAACTATTGTTGGGTTTAGTTACAAGGAGGAAGGTTTTGCTAGTAGGTCTTAGAGATTGAGTGCTACAGTAGGGGTGGATAAGGTTCTTGAGAGTGCTACAGTAGGGGTGGATAAGGTTCTTGAGAGTGCGGCAGTTGTTGACATAATGAAAGACATTATGAATGAAAGTTGATTGTAGATTAGAAGATTAAGCAGTTCAAACCATTTTGGTTGTTGAAGTGAACTGCAGTGGTATGCTCTATAAGGGAGGTATGTTGCAAATGTTACTATTTTGTATAACCGGATTCCACTGTAATTAAGTCTGTTTTTCTGATGATAGTGAAGACTGGAGAGTCACATAGGAAAGAGTTAGTTAGTTAGGGTTAGGGGAGTGGAAAATAGATGAGCCTTGACTATGGAAATTCTAGTGGTGTTAGTAAGAAAAGGTTTGACCCTGTAGAGAGAGCCAAGCTTGATGTGAACCTTTTTGATTGTTTGTCAAATCTAAGGTTGTTGTTAATAGTAACCCTGAGGAGTTTTGTGTGCTCAAATGGTTCTTCTGGAGTTTTGTTTTAGGAGTAGATGGTGAAAGTCAGATGGTTCTTGTGTGTTTTGCTGCCAGTGAAGAGCATGAGTCTTGTTTTGTTAGGATTAAGTACAATCTGTGAGTCAATGAGGTATTTTTGACATAATGGAGCTGATACTAAAACTTGGAATGAGACCACAGCTGGGTTTCTTGTGAGTCACAGAGAAAGCAGAACAGGTCAATTGAGGAGTCACACAGAAGTTAAAACAGACCAATTAAGGTTAATTATCTGTGAACTAGGGAGATGGAGGTAGGAACTACACCTTTTATTTCAAGGATAAAATAAAACAATAAAAAGCTTTACTGGAAAATCTCACCCAGATTCTGCCATTACTTACAGGCAGGGAAAGGTTAGTTTACTTATTCTTTCTTGTATTTTGTATTAGTTTAAAGCTTTCTTCTAGTTTGTATACTATGATTTTTTTCTTTACATTGTGTTTTACTTGTATTCTGATTTTAATTGCCTGTTAAACCCTGGAAAGAGACCACATCTGCGTCTCTCGTGCATCAGACAGAAAATAGAACAGGTCAGCTTAGGAGTGACACAGAAGATAGAATAGGTAAATTAAGGTTAATTAGCTATGAACTGAGGGTGAGTGGAACTAGGAGCAAACATTCTGTTTAAGGAGTAAAATAAACCATTTGACAGCTTTACTCAAAAAACTCTGTCAGACTCTGCAGCCACTTGATATGAGGGAGAGGTTAGCTTGCCTTTGTTGTCTTGTATTTTGCATTACTTTATTGCCTTCTTCTATTTTGTGTATTCTGCATTGTTTTCCTTACACTGTGATTTTCTTGCATTGTCCTTTTAATTTCATATTAAATCTCACTAAGAGACAACAGCAGAGTCTCTTGTGAATCATATAGAAATTAGAACAGGTCAATGAAGGAGTCACACAGAAGTTACAACTTGTCAGATAAGGTTAATTACCTGTGAATTGAGGGGTGGAGCAAGAAACCAAACCTGCTATTTAAGGGGTAAAAAAAAACCAGATTAACTTCATAATCTCGAAATACTGAAATCCGGAATTTCAGTATCTCGAGAACATGAAGCCGAAAATCCATAAACCCAAACCCCAGAAGCGCAAATTTTAAAATCACGACTTCTACACTAAACATACTGCAAACACAAACATACACCTCCCTGCACATACCAAGCACCTACCCTACATACAAGCAAGGGCAAGTCCCTCTGCCCCCCCATGTAAGGGGATGCACCCCCACACACCCCTACTTAAATATACTAACTCTGAGGTCACACTACACAGACACACAAAAACCCCACCACACAAGCTACATTCCCCTTGCACACACACATCACACTAACAAAACACACAGACACACACTAAAACCCTACCCAAAACACATAAAACACAAACACTTACCTACATCTCCAACCATCCACTCATACATTGCAACACCAGAACCACTAATTCAAAATCTCCGAACTTCGGGATTTTGAATTTTGAGCTTCTGGGGTTTCGGTATTCTGCACTTTCACCCTTCTGATCTCAGGCTACTGAAATTTGGGATTTCAGTAGTTCAAGATTCTGAAGGGAACCCAAAATAAAACATATCAAAGTCTTACTTTTAAAAGTCACCCAGACTCTGTCACAACTTGCTGTGAGTGAAAGGTTGATATGATTTTGATTTTTTTCTATTCTGCATTACTTTACTGCCTTCTTCTATGTTGTATACTGTGATTTGTTTTATTACATTATGTTTTACTTTTATTTTGCTTTTAATTGTGTATTAAAACTTGAAAAGAGACCACAGCTTGTCTCAAGAAAGTCACACAGAAATTACAAAATGTCAATTAAGGAGTCACACAAAAGTTAGAAGAGGTCAGTTAAGATTATTAGGAGATAACTGAGTTGGTGTAGCTAGGAACTAAACCTTTGACTTCAATGGTAAAATAAAGCATTTCCAAGATTTAATGGAAAAGCTCACACAGAGTCTGCCACAACCTGCTATGAGGGAAATGGTAGTTTGCTTTTTATGTTACTGTATTGCTTTGCTTTTTATGTTACTGTATTGCTTTACTGTGTTTTGTGCAATACAGTTTATTTTTTTACACTGTGCTTTACTTGTATGCTGCTTTTAATTGTGTATTAAGACTTGGGAAGAGACCATAGATGTGTCTCTTGTGATTCACACAGAAATTAGAACAGGTTAATTATGGAGTCACAAAGAACTTAGAACATGTCAATTAAGATTAATTATCTTTGAACTAAGGGTGTGGAGCTAGAAACTAAACCTTCAGAAAGGTAAAATAAAACATTTCAAAGCTTTACTGGAAAAGCTCCACCAGACTCTAGAACAACTTGCTATGAGGGAAAGGTTAGTTTTCTTTCACTTTTTTTGTATTTTTTACTTTATTGTCTTGTTTAATAGTATTCTGTTTTTAATTGCATATTAAAACTTGGAAGAGACCACAGCTGTGCCTCTTTTGAGTCACACAGACATTAGAACAGGCTTATTAAGGAGTGACACAGAACTAAGAACTGGTTAATTAATGTTAATTATCTGTGAATAGAGGGGGTGGAAATAGGAACTAAACCTTCTACTTACAGGGTAAAATATAACATTTGACAGGTTTACTGGAAAAGCTCACCCAGACTCTGTCACTACTCACTGTGAGTGAAAAGTTAGTTTGCTTATGCTTTCTTGTATTTTTTATTACTTTATTGCCTTCTTCCATTTTGTATATGGTAACCTTTTTTCTCTTTACACTGTATTTTACTTGTATTCTGCTTTTAATTGCATACTAAAACCTGGAAAGAGACCACAGTTGTGCCTCTTGTGCATCAGACAGAAATTAGAGCAGGTCAGTTAAGAAGTCACACAGAATTTACAGAATTTAGAATAAGTCAATGAAGGTTAATTATCTGTGAACTGGGGGGTGGAGCTAGGAAGTAAACCTTCTATTTCAAGGTTAAAATAAGACATGTCAAAGATTTATTGGAAAAGGTGTACCAGACTCTACCAACGCTTGTTGTGGGGGAAAGGTTAGTCTGTTTTTGAGTTCTTATATTTTCTATTACTTTCCTGCCTTCTTCTATTTTCTATACTGTAATTTGTTTTCTTTAGACCATGTTTTACTTCTGTTTTTAATTGTATATTAAAAGTTGGAAAGAGACCACAAGTGTGTCTCTTGCGAGTCACATAGACATCAGAACAGGTTAATGAAGGAGTCACACAGAAGTGACAACAAGTCAGTTAAGGTTAATTATCTGTGAAATGAGGGGGTGTAGATGGAAACTAAACCTTCTATTTAAGTTGTAAAATAAAATGTTTCATAGTTTTACTGGAAAAGTTTACCCAGAAGTAGCTGTGATGGGAACATTAGTTAGCTTTTCGTGTCTTGTGTTTTGTATTACTTTATTTCCTTCTTCTATTTTGTATACTGTGAATTGCTTTCATTACCCTATGCTTTACTTCCATTCTGGTTTTAGTTGCATATTCAAACATGGAAAGAGACCACAGATGTGTCTCTTGTGAGCCAATCAGAAATTAGAACAGGTCATTTAAGGTTAATTATCTGTGAAATGAGTGAGTAGAACTAGGAAATAAATGTTCTAGTTACGGGGTAAAAAAAAATTCAAAACTTTACTGGAAAAGCTCTCCCAGACTCCTGGGGATGCTCTCCCAGACTGCTGGAGATGCTCTCCCTGACTCTGTCGCACCTTGCTGTTAGGAGAAGGCTGGTTTGTTTTTGCTCTCTTGTATTTTGTATTACTTTATTGTGTTCTTCTATTTTGTATACCGTGAATTGTTTTCATTACGCTGTTTTATACTTGTATTCTCTTTTTAATTGCATATGAAAACTTGGAAAGAGACCACATCTATGTCTTTTGTGAGACACACAGAGATAAGAACATGCCAGTTAAGAGGTCACACAGAAGTTAGAACATGTCAGCTAAGGTTAATTGTCTGTGAACTGAAGTGGTGCAGCTAAGAACTAAAGCTTCTGTTGGAGGGGTAAAATAAAACATTTCAAAGTTTGTAATGTACTTATTGAGGCAAAAATTTTTGTTTTTGAAATAACCTTACAATATATACAGTTGCCATAGAAGGTGCTTCCTTTAAGCTCATCTTATCGATAGTTGATAGATTTAGGAACATCATGAGTATTTACACTAGTACCATCTGTTCATACAGTGTACAGTAATGGTTCTCTTTTAAACTGCATAGCTCTATCACATATAAAATTAATATGAGCTTTATCATAACCTCTATCTATAAACCTATCCTTCATTACATGTGCCTCATTTATATAGTCCCCATCATTACTACAAATGCGGTGCTAATACTTATAAAATTAAAGAGGTCATTAATAGACATTGGCATATTTTAAAATCAGATGATCTGTTAGATTAATGTCTAGATGATGTATGTTCCTTTAACTATAGACGTGGTAAAAACGTTGGTGAATTTTTGTCTTGGTACAAGAAAATGGATAAAGATTCTGACTATCAACAGGATGGGATTAAAGGAAGCACCTACTGTGGCAACTGTATATATTGTAAGGTTATTTCAAAAAAGAAATGTTTTACCTCAGTAAATACACCCAGAGTATTTGAAATTAGACACTTGATTACTTGTCAAACAGAATGGGTGATATACATGGCTATATGCCAATGTGGTGCTTTAATGTGGGCCAGAGTTGTAGGTCTTTTAAGACTAGAATTGCAACTCAATTGAGTGATATTAATTGTAAAAGAGCTAGAAGTGCCCTATTTAAACATAAACTTGAACATGATACAGCCCATTTTGTATTTCTAGGAATTGACATGGTTGTGGGGTTATATCTATCTGATAATAGCAAATATAGGATTTTGGACAAAAAATAAAGGTTGTGGATTACCAATCTGGGAGCTTTATATAAACCCAGTTTGATCAGGTACTGGGGATGAATTATTTTGCCCAATGTTCTTGATTCTTCATGATTCTCATAGCTATTTTTAATAACTATTTTGGGAATTATGAATTGTGAGTTTTAAGGTAATTATGCTGTTCATATTTTGTTTAGTATATATAGGGGGTATATTTAAATACATGTTATGCATGTACTTATTATTTATAATATATGAAGCTTGTGGATGTTTTACTATTGTTTTTCTATCTATAATGTGTATGTATACATATTGGTATTTATATGGATGCATGTATGTTCATTTATTTATATATGTGCATACAGATTCAACTTTCAGTATCTTGATTGAATTATAGTGTATTTTGTCTCTTTAACTGTTGTTCCAATCTCGTTTGGCTTTGTATTTAAATGGAGAGGGAAGTTGTGTTATTACACAATGAGGACACCAGAGGGCGAAACCGGATACCGGTCTGTGTGGTTGTCTGCACTTTATGTTTCACTTGTTCCACTGCTGTGAGATGATGCAATAGTAAAAATATTACGGAGCTATTTAGCTCACACAAAAGTGTTTCCAAACTTGTTTTTTTTGCCTGTACTCAGGTATTTTACAGAAGAATCTCTGTTGGGTTGAGTGCTGGTACTTCGTTTTGGTGTGGTGTTTATTGACCGGAGCACCCCTCTTAACACGTGCACCACTAATTTTGGATTTATATATATATATATATATATATATATATATATATATATATATATATATATATATATACACACACACACACACACACACACACACACACACACACACACACATATAAATACTTATAGATATATATAAAGAGTATATATAAAGGGTGAACAGAATATCAAACAGCCATTATTCATACAGTTGCCACCTTTTCAAATGGCCAGTGTCTGATTCTTTCCTACAAATGAGAATTGTTGCATGAAACATACTCACACACAGTGCAAAGGACATGACACCACACACCATTTGCATACATATAAATGTTTATTTGTGTACTATTTCAGTTGTTTATGCCATTTCTTATAGCATTTACGAGTTTGAAATACATAATAACTGATTAATGCAACTCTCAAAGAAAACATGATACAGTAATCTGCAAAACATAACATACTTTGCTGTCTAGGCTAAAGCCTTAAAGTAGTAAAACAGTGAGAAACACACTTGCCTTGAAGATAAGAATCAATCAACACTTAATTATAGATGTAGTTCAACAGCCTCCATTTACACTCTGTACCCAACCCCCTAGAGGGAAAAGTATCAGTTGTCACAATGTAAATGTATCCATTACATAACAATGCTTAACTTAAAACATCACTATCACACTGACAAACAGAACTATGTGTAAGACAATAAGCTCTAGTCCACCACTGTTCCCGTGGTGAAATGTATGAAAATGTACAGCCATATACCTTAATGTTTCTTATTACTAATATCACTCTCATGTTGTAACAGCCTAGGTTAAAAAAATTTAATACCCTTCCCCCATAAAATTTCTTACAAAGGCATATAACAATGTTCTCCATACACTGACCTTGAGACTGTACAGGGTCACACATGTTTTGCCCAGCTGTAGCCCTCATATATATGGACCCTACCTCTCAACTTGTGTGGGAGTCCACAACATCACTGGAATGATAGCAGGAATGTCAGCACTAAATAATGATAAACCATACCTATCAACCTCCTACTGCATGACATCTGGACAAAGCCTGTTATATAGGTGGATGACAGAGTCTGTCACACAAGGCCATATTTGATATATTGCTGTTATACACTGTGAAAATTGCTGGTGTTACCGGATTGGTTTCAACATACCCTTACTCAGGAATATGAAGTCAGAAACACAAATGATTGTTGCCATGTACTGATAGCAATCAACAGAGAGAATGCCGCTGATATGTCATGGACAAGACCTGTGTGGGGAACAGATGAAACATAACAGTCAATCCTCTGGTCATGATGTTAATAGGCCCAGAGTTGAGATCTATGCAGACAGACCACATTCCATGCAAAACTAGCATGTTCACACAAACCCTGTAAAACTAGCAGTATTCAATGCATATTAACAGCAATACTCACACACTGACACTAGGTCTGGAAACTTATACAAACATGTAGTTGGCCTGCGTCCACAAGTCCTGTTGTGAGAGGTATAGCTACCTGTTGTCTGTAACACTGTGTCCCACACATAGGAAGAATGTCTTCCATGCAGGAAAGGTAAAGAGACAATGCCCACATGATGTAGTTATTTATAGTAGTGAGTTGCTATGACATTGGCTATTGGAAGACCTACACAGCTGCCTGCATGCAATTAGCAAGTGGGTAACAGCAATTGGTGCAGATACCTTCACCTGAATATGAGCATCACCTACAAAATCCATGATTCAACCTACTCAAATAAGCTCAATCCCAGTAGTGGATAAAGAGAGAGAGAGAGACACACACACACACACACACACACACACACACACACACACACACACACACACACACACACACACACACACACACACACACACACAAACACACATAAAAAACATAAACAAAACCTTGAATTCTGAAACAGGAAGACATCCTGTACACAGAAGGAACCTGAAGATAAACCAGGTATGTGCAACATGTAAACAATTGAATGTAGTAATTGGTCTATACAAATGGGATAGATGATTATGAAAGATGTATATGTGCCATCAATACTTGCTGTAATGATGTCCTGCTGAACAAATGCTATGGACATAGCATCTGGCTCTGTCTGCAGTGGGCCATACCTGTCAACTGTGCAGATCTGAACAGAATGTCAAGATTTAGCCATCATAGTGTTTGTTCTGTTCCTACTCAAAGCAAGAGGTTCTCCTGTTGATTCTCGGCCAAAGTGCCTTCTGTGTGGAGTCTGCATGTCCTCCCTGCAGTCAAGTGGCTTCCGAAAGACATGCATGAATGGGCATGCCTTTGGTGAAGGTTGGGCATTGTGCTGGCAATTCGGCACCATAAAAATCTACTGCCAATCATTAGCGGACCGGAGTTCTGCTGTGGCGACCACTAACTGGGAAAAGCCGAAAAGAAAAAGAGAGTATTTGCTCTGTTCCTCTAAACATCTATATTACTCTGGCAAATAGCTGAAAGTGGAAGTAATGAAGTCATGACAGACACATGAGTTTCAGGCCCCACCACCTTCAGAACAGTCATGGTAATGTGAAATGTATCATTCACAAACTTCATAGGTTTGTAATAGGCATATCTATGATCTATCCCTATATATCCCCCTAATGTTAGGCTTTGTCCACATGTGGTGCTCTAAGAGGTGGCTAGGTTGGGTCACAGCTGAGGAGCCTAACACACCCTGGACAGGACAGCTCACATATGGGAGCCTCTAGAGTGTCTGTCAAACAGTCGTGTCTATGCCACTGCTAGGCCAGTTAATGGGATGTTGCCCATATTCATATGTTACATGTGAATATGAGTATTCTACATGTTTGTATTGTAAATCTAGGATACCTATATAGGGCATGAACATAGTAAAGCACTGTTGCAGATGTATGTGTTAAACTGCATGTGATATATTGAATTAGTAACATTCACCTCTACAGTGTTCTTCTGGAGAAAGTTTACAGTTGTGACAGATATCAGTAGTCACTTACACATATACTTGTGTATGGCAGCTATATTGATACATTATCAAAATTGACTTCCCTGTTTTGTCACCCAGTGAGGTGGACCAATGACCAGAAGTCCTGGTATAACAGGTTGAGATGTATGATTGAGCTGCAAGACTGTAAATATAGTGTGCCATAATGACATAGAACACAAATGTGTACCAGATATCCCCTGAGCATGTGTATGCATGTGTATGTTCAGCTGAAAGGCACAAAAGTAATAACATGAGTCACAAGCAATCTGTGAAATAGGATGTGCATGTTGCACATGTATGTAATATCACTATCACTGCATACAACAAAATAAAATGTGTTGTTGTTCTGTCTTTCGGCTTTTCCCGGTTAGGGGTGGCCACAGCAGAACTCCAGTCTGCTAATGATTGGTAGTTGATTTTTACGTGCCAAGTTACCAGCCCTGACACACAACCTTCAACAAAGGTATGCCCATTCATGCATGTCTCCATGCAGAAGACGCTCTAGCTGAGAATCGAACCGGGCAGCGTCTTATTGTGAGGCGACAACGCTACCGCAGCACCACCACCGCGGATACAACAAAATAAAATGTGTACTGCTACTTATTGTTGCATTGCCATGACACTGATATGGGTACTACAGTAGGCATGCTTATTACGTAGTAATCAGAAAAATGTACAACTGTATTATGACCCACTGTCCATGCCTACCACTAACAGCTGTATCAACATCCATATACATGGGATATCAAAGTGTACACACCCCTGTTGGAATGCCAGGTCTGTGTGCTGTATGTCAATGAGACCACAGGAAGTCATGTCAAAATGTTTCTCACCTCAAATGTGACCCATAACCTGTACAATTGTATTGAAAAAGAAACAAAGCTGTTTCATGGAAGGTGAGCAACCATTGCCAAGTGAAGATGTGATATGAAGTTAGAGTACAAAAAAAGATAAATGGATGCTATAATCATCACAGCAGGTGTTTACACAACATACCAGGGTGAGGGTGTGCACACACATTCATCTGCCTTACTGTACTGAGTATTACTTCCCATATGCTGGAGGGACAGTTTCATAACCTAGAGATTCCCATGCTATGGAATAGACTTTCCATACATGTCAAGCAGAGCACCTCACTGCCCCTCTTCAAAAGAAATATTGATGAGTGGATGGGAAATAGAAAATTCACCACAGGGATCACTCCAGTGGCTTTACTCAACAGAAGCACAGGGAACTAAGGTCGGTGGCATGATGCCAGGGTAATCCCATGGGCTAGGCTTGTAAAGGCTCCAGGGCCATTAGCCTAGTACACACCTATGAACCGATGAACATATATGTTTCCACAGGACAGGTTGTTATGTGCCCTACTGAACTGAGCAGGCTATAGGACACATCACAAGTGGGGATTGTGTTGACGTCATTTTGTGGGGTCATGTTCCAATTGCACAAGTACCATGCGTTGTAACAGGGGTGTGTACACTTCTTATCCACTGCAGTTATAAGGAATCAGCAGTACCTAACCTATACAACCATCCTCCACCAACGATACAGTAATCCCCCTTGGTGGACACCACCAAGACAGAAAGCACATAGTAGGTTGCTATAGTGGCTGTACAGGGACATATAGGTGCAGACCACAACTTGGAAACAAGTGCACCTCTATCTGAGGAAGCATGTAGGTTCACAGGTGACCTCCTGTAAGGCTGACTATGACTAGAAATCAAAGATATACAAACCGCCAAGGCCAAATGCAACCATGTCTACACATATGTACACAGTCTCAGAGCCAGTAACACGTCAACCTGTACTGGGGTAAAGCACACTTCATACACACATCATGGATCAGGTAGGATAGGCGGGAACAGTGACACCCTGTCAACAACAGTAGTACAAGGGGATATGCACATCACCCACACTCCTGTCGCATCAATGGCGAGCATGGACATATTGCTGACTGATGGCAACAACAGCAAGTCTCCATGGGGAATGAGAACATCACAGTTTGCCTCCTACATGAACACAGGCATGTGCTCACAGTCCCATCACACCCAACAGTCAAACACAATCATGCCACCATCCACGCACCATTCTATAGAAGATGGCCACTGTCATCCCTCTAGACAGAAATGAATGGCGTGTACTGGATTATGCCATTAAGTGTCCAACATTGGGGGAATTAAACAGGTCAGGGCCAGGAGTGTAATGCAAGATGTACAAGCCATGATAGCTTACAGTGTTACGATATAGTCTGGATTATTTACAAGTAATACCCACTGTTGTTAAGCACGTTGACAACTGTATGAGGTCCTTTGACCTTTTTTCCTGTTTATGTCTTCCAGGTACAATATCCCTGAAATGCCTGCCCACATATACACCCCTGGAAAAAGATGCTATAACCCAGTTCCTCATAGTCCATCATGCCATCCTCTTCTGGCACAGGGGGGACCACCCTGTAGAACAAGCTCACCCACATTGTAAAAAATGTTGGCCTGCACAACCACAATTATGAGCAGGTGTGACATCACTGCACAGATCTGATCTGCCGCACCCATTAGCATGCCACTGCAGTTAGGAGGGACCAGCAAGCCACAGGTGGGGGGGCATGCCATCCAGCCCCCACTGACACATGCTGAGGAGCTCCTCTCCAGACTTGAGACACCTGCCCACCAGCCAAGCCAGCAAGCTGAAGGCAGAATTGTGGAGATGGGTGCCACCCACACAATGGACGAGAAGTGTGCTGGTAAGGCTCCAGGGCATATTAGTAGACCACTGTTGCTTATCCATTTTCATCTGTAAAGTATCTAAGTGCATATGTCAGATAAGATATTCTGTTGCTGCTATGCAGTAATGAACAGATGTGCATAATCTCTAGTATTGTGGGTTTGTACTGCTGATGTGCTGGAATGCTGCTGCCACCCTGTACCAATGCCACAGGTGTGGCTACTGACATTACTTCTGTCTCACAACTACTTAGGTCCATCTGGTATACAATTGGGGCAGCAGCCTGTAGCTGGTGAGTATGGAGTTGTTTTGTTCAGGTTTCCCAATACACCAGCCATGTTATGGCCATGCTATTTGCCATGCATACATTTAACACACCTACCCATAATGCATGCTGTACATGTTCACTTATTGCTGCTGTTAACTGCTCTGCATCACAGTAATCACCATAGTGGCATATCTGAAGGGTATGTAAGAGTCCTGCATTATACCTAACAACCTGGCAGTGCAAGATGTCTGGACAGAGATGAACATAATGGTGGGACAAATTGCCTACAGTAGGGACATGTCTGAAACATTACTCTTATACAGTGGCTACAACAGTGTATTACACCACTATTACAATGGCAACTGTTCCTGATCTAAGCAACGGCAAATCACAATACCACATTTCACACTTTTTACAACCTGTAATGTGATCTTAACATGAGCAATGAATGTGTAATATGGAATCCTATGTTAGGACAACAAATATGGGGAATACATACGTTAACAGACACTGGAAAAATATGTGCTCACACACTACAAATAACATATTGTGGAAGCAGATTATGAGGTACTGACAGCATGCACTCTTCTTGAGTACACACCTTCCATCAAGTGCAGGGCCTCAATGTCACACCAAGTAATGGCCTGCTGTCCAAAAACTATGTCCATGACATTTGCCCATTCACCTGCTACAGAGGCAGCCATGGCTTGCACATATCTTACAAACCATAAAATGGATCCCATATCCAAAAGGTAACACTCAGGAGTGGGAAAAATAGCCTTACCTCATCATTGCATATACCATGTCAAATAGTGCTGACAGTCATGTATGTGTGTATGAAGTATGGGACAATGTTATTGTAGAAAATAAACAGATGCCCATCCAAACCAGATGACAACACATGTTGCAAACTAGTCATGGAGGCTGCCCAGAAACATGCAGCAACACTGAGAGACTTGCAGGAATGTCTAGCAAGTACTGCTTGTGCAGTACCTGTGTCAACAATCACCTGGAATCTGCATAGGTGTATCCTGTGGGTTAGGGTAATCAGATGGAAGAGTTGTTCCACAGGAAACATCATCCAGGGCTCTCTACAGGTAGCATATGTATAACATCTAGTCTCCCAAAGGCATGGGTTGCAATGTGTAATGGTGTCATGAGACTAAGGCTGAAACCTACAGACAGTATTCATAAAGATACATGTGGTGCACAAGCAACACCTCACTCCACCTCAGGACCACCATGCCCATTTTTACCTTGCTGGTACCAGTATACACCTTTAGGTTTGCTGTTCATTAGCAGGAACTAGGCTGGTAGACATGGCGTTCAGAATTTGGAACACTGTAAAATAACACTCATGTGTGGCCCATAGTTGTCAAGCATCTGCAATAAGGCTGAGGATGGGGAGGGGTGTCATCCTGAAACACAACAGTGAACTGAAACATACAGCCAAACCTTGCTAAGAATGGCTGTATCTGAACACAGTCAAGGTCATGAATTGTGCCAGACATAACCCTGACTCCACAGCAATAATGAAGGCACTATGTGACCTCCAAGGGCTGTGCACATGAGCTGATCTTGCAATCTGGCAGAGATGGAGGATGTTTGCAGGGCGGAGTGACCAAACAATGGCAAGTGAAGATGGGCCATACTGGTTTACTTCAGTTAACATGTGCAGCAACAAACCATTGTATAAAGGGTGTGCACACTTATGCAATACACATAGTGTATGCATCTCATTCAGCATCTGCATGACTAACACATTTGTTTGATACTGCATTGATTGCACAGGTCATATGTCACATATCAGGTGTGTGTTTAATGTTAACATATGGAGTATTGTGACCCTATTGCATATCATGGAAGAGGTTGGCATGTCAACAAGGGTGTGTACACTCCTCATATCCACATTACATTTTGAAGGTTGTCAGTGTAATTGGATTTTATTGCTCATACATACACTGCTGATGATGAGATCTGCAAATCAGAGGTCAAGCATTAACTATTGACATCAGTCCTCATATCATCCCAGGTATGTGTCAGACAAACACATAAGTGCTGTGAGCAACAGAGCAAATGTAACTGCCACACATATACCCATTCAGCAATGGTGTTTACACTCCTGAAGTATGGTGCACAGTACATGCCTTTGTGCTGTACAGGTGCACAGCAATACTATGCACATGGGTGCAGTGTGTTCCAGAGGAAGGGACATCACCTACTAACACAACTCATGCATCCCAATGATGTATAATGTTGGTAACAAGGATTGTGTATGGCCACAGTGCATGTTGTTGAGTGTCATATGTCATGCATGTTGACTGCTGGGTAATGAGAGGTCTGTGTAATATCTTTCTGCCACCTCACCTGTAAGTGTGTGTGTGTGTGTGTGTGTGTGTGTGTGTGTGTGTGTGTGTGTGTGTGTGTGTGTGTGTGTGTGTAGAGGTAAACCATAATGTACAGGTCTTAAATTAAATTTTTTTGTTTGTCTCTTACAGGTGGCGAGGTGGATCAGGGTCCCTCCTGCAGGCAAACTGATGTTAGTATCCATACATACTCTGAAAATGATGATATGCATGGTGAGGCACAGGCAGGGTTGTCAGGGGCTGAAGCTGTGCCATCGGTTGACATCCAACTTTTATCCATCCCATCCCCGCACACAGTCTCAGTGCCCATACATACCCCATCACCAGTGGCCATAGATGAGGGACAGTTGGCAGGTGGTGGCATGGGACAGGACAGTGTGGGGAATATGGCAAGTGTGTCTGTACACAGCAACCATAGCCAGATGACCAGGGAGGTACCACACAGGCAGATGAACAGTGGTGCTCGTAGGAGGGCTGCTGACCATCATGCTCCTGGCAGAAATGCCACAGCCGGTGTCACCAGATGCATGGTTCTGGCCATCATGGAAGCACAGGCATGTAAGTAATGTTACACCAGACAGAGTCTGAGGCTCCAGAGGGCTAATCATTCTTCTGTACTTGACAACATCTGTTATCTTGCAGGTGCCCACTGTTATTTTGCAGAGGTTCTGGATACATGGTTGAATGAGATGGTGGGAATCCTCGACCGTGTGGTGTCTGTGTTAGAGCATGTGGTGGGAGTAGGGCTCTGGCCATGTGGATGTAGGTCAGCAACACCAAATGGTGGAGGACTACATGGATGTGCAACAACTTACGGCCACTCCCGTAGTGGCAGTACCAGCACCAGAACTACAGGGGAGGTGCTGTCCACACCACAATGCAGCAGGCCATGTGCATGGGGTCCTGCCCGGTACCAACAGGGACACGGATGCAGTGGACA
Source organism: Protopterus annectens (assembly GCF_019279795.1). Taxonomy (NCBI): domain Eukaryota; kingdom Metazoa; phylum Chordata; order Ceratodontiformes; family Protopteridae; genus Protopterus; species Protopterus annectens. The sequence goes on along the minus strand of NC_056737.1, from coordinate 1,752,701,357 downwards.
ATTGTCATCATCAGGGGAGGGTACCCAATCTAGGCTTCTGCCTGGTAGTGCCTGTGAAACCCCTGGCAGGCACAGTTCCCATATCTGTGGTCAGAGACAGTGAACTGTATACCCTGCCATGTATGGTCTGCAGCTGTCCAACAAACCCCTGTATAGGACAGCCATAGGGCAGACATGTGTGCATACATACACACACACTTCACCAACACAGCTAGGGCACCTCCATACCTACACACACCACATCTGCACAGCCCATTTAATAAAGAACCCCCTAACCCTCACACATGATGTCAACCAAATGGTTCAGTCTAGGCCTCTGACAAACTCGCATCACACCCTGTGCATATTATAACACCTGTGCCATGTCCCTGTCATCCATACCACTGATGCAGGGACATGCTGATATGGTTCTGATGCACAGGGTGAATGTCCTAAGGTTTAGCAATGTAATGCTGTTTAACAAGTTTTCAGCTGGAATAATTAATGCTTACACGTCAGGGTGTGTAGCTGTCCTGCCATGATGCATTATAGCTGTTCTAACATTGACTGATTGTGGTCTTCATAATGTACTCTGTTTGTGTTCTAGGTGTCTATGTGTCAGCAGGATATTGGTCTGCTTTCCTGTCCTACAAGGGTGTAACACTGTGGTGACACATTGATTGTGTCATATCCCGGGTACAGCTGAACACACGTAACAGTTACTGCATGTGCCACATGGCTGATAGTTCTGAGGGGTGTATACAGGTGAGTGCATGGTGGCTGATGTCAGCAGCTCTTCTGCAGTGGACAATTGTAAGTGCACTGGGAGGCACACACCAGATGTCCATGAATAACACACACACACACACACACACACACACACACACACACACACACACAGAGGCTTTGGTGTAGATGCAATACACATAGAATTCTGTTCACATGGATGTACTTCATTTTACAGTGAACTCATTTTGTCCTATGTAATACCATTCAGACCAAATTGCCAAAACTTCACATCAGGAAATAATCAGTTCTCCAGTTTAATGTAATTGATGATGGTACTGGCAGGGTATATTTATTTTATTATTTATTAGCATTTGTTGACCGGGAAGGTCCAATGGGTCAAAGACCCATTTTCAATGGAGGCCCGGGGAGAAAAGCTCCTCAGAGTATTACAATAAGAGATAAAGTGTTACAAAAAGAGATAAAGTTTAACATAAGATTTACAAGTATTACAAATATAATAGTAATAATACATTTTACAATTTACAAATGTATAGGCTTACATTGATAATGCATTAGGAAAACATTACATAGGTTAAGATGTTATGACAGTGGAAACACCTGGATTTTGATACAGTAAGTTCATTTGCAGACAGTGTAGTTTACACTATTTTTGTGATTGGCTAGTTCACTTAACATATACCAGTCTAGGTGTCTGTATTGCGTGTGTTGTTTAAGGAGGTTTGCTTTTAAGGCATGAGCAGGAAGGATTATTTAGATAATGAGATTTTAGGGCTTCTTTTAATTTTTTTGGATGGTCAGTTTGTGTTAATTCGGATGGTAACATATTCCACAGTTTGGCAACTGAATGGGAGAACAGACATTGTCCGGCTCTTTTGTTGGGTTTTGTAACAGAAAGCATGTGCTTACAGGGAGATCTTAGTGTTCTTGTGGGGGTGTACGTTTGTAGGAGTGAACCAAGAGCTGGGCATTGATTAGGTTTACTGATTAGCTTGTGGCAAAAGTTAGTTGGGTGTAGAGTAGATGGTGGGAAAATTCAAGCCATTTTAGTTTGGTAATTGCTTGGCAGTGATGAGTGCGGTGTGGTTTTTTGGTGGCAAATGTGGCTATTTTATTGTAACAAGAATGTAGTTTGTTACTAAGGGTTGTGTGTAGATTGGTAAAAATAGCACTACCATATAGAAGGGAGGGGATGAGTAGGGTATTGGCTAATTTTGATTTGGTGGATTTATCCATATAGAGTTTGTGTCTATATAGTTTGCCTAATTTGAAGTGGGTTTTCTTTACTGCATTTAAGATGTGTGGGTCGAAGTGAGTTTGTTGTCTTAATCCTAATAATTTAGCTGTTTTCACTAGTTCTATTTGTGTGCCGTCCTTTGCAAAGATTTTGAAGCCAGGGTCAGGTGGTTTTGCTGAGAAAAGTAAAAGTTTCATTTTTCTAGGGTTTAGCATAAGTTGTGTGTAATAAGCCATGATTCGATGGAGGTAAAAGCCTGTTGTGTGACTGTGAGAAGATCAGAGAAGGTCTTAGAGGAGGCTATCAGAGTTAAGTCATCAGCATATTGGATGAGATTCTGGATATGGGGGGCTTTGTGCAGGCCATTGATGAAAATATTGAATATTAGAGGACCTAAAATTGATCCTTGTGGTACTCCTATATTGCTGGGTTGGTAAGTGGATTGTACATTTTGCCACCTTACTGACTGTTCCCTGATTTGTAAGTAAGAGATGAACCATTCTAGAGATTTTGGGGATCAGCCTAGTTTTGATAGTTGACTTACTAGCTTAATATGTGACACTGTGTCAAAGGTCTTAGATAGGTCTAGTAGGATAACTGAGGTATGATGACCAACATCTAGGGCTTTGTTGACAGTGTCAGTGAAGGAGAACAAGGCAGTAATAGTGCTATGCCCTGGATGAAACTCATGTTGGGTGGGGGATAGAAGATAATTCCTGGTTAGGTGTTTAGCTAGTTGTGAGTGGACACATTTTTCCAAGATTTTTGATAGTGGGGGGAGTATAGAGATGAGGCTGTAGTTACAAAGATCATGAGAGTTTCCTCCTTTATGTAAATGGGAAATGATAGATTTTTTCCATAGGAGGGGAACGTATGATTCAGAGAGTGAGCGATTTACGAGAATAGTAACTGTGTATGCTATTCCTGTAGCTGCTAGCTGCAGGTATTCAGGGGGAAGATTATCTGCAGATAGTGAGCAAGGTCTGAGTTGTTGTAAGAGTTTCAAGACCTGGGAGGTAGGTAGAGGTTGGATAGAGAAAGAGTTTGCTGGTGGAATATTGATGTGATCTGAAAGGGAGGGGTGTGTTTAGTAGGTAGAGGCAAGTGGGTATTAGGGCTTGATTGGCTACCTTTGAGTAGATTTTGAATGGTAGAGATGAAATGGGCATTAAATTCTTGGGAAATTTCTTGTGGTGTTTTTTCTGGTGCTGGGATGGGTTTTGGATAGTACTTGAGTTAAGTAAAGTGGAGACAGATTTCCAAAATTTTGGGGGGGGGTTGTTGTATGAGGAAGTCAGTTTGGTGGAGAAATAAACTTTTTTGTCTTGTATCGCAAGCTTTTTTGATATATTACACAGTTGCTTGTAGTGAAGTTTATTTTGTTTTGTTCTCTCTCTCTTAGCCATATTTTCCAAGCTTTGTTTCTCAGAGAGATGGTTTGTTTGGTTAGTTTTGTTAACCAGGGGGCATGATTGGTTCTTGTTTATTTGGTATGCATAGGAGCTAGGCTATTGAGGGTATCTAGGAAGAGCTTTTTGAAATAATCAATAGCTTCATCTAAGGGGAGTGTTTATAGGGGATTCCAGTTGTGGAAGTTTAGGATATTTATAAACTGATCTCTATCAAAGTAGGCAATGTTTCTGGAGGTTCTATATGAATGTGTTTTACTTGATTGAAGTTGGGTCCTATAAGTATATGCTGGGAGATGGTCACTTAGTGTGTTTGGTAGGATGCCTGAGTTTGTGTAGTTTTCTGGGTATGTGTTACTAGTATCCAGTCTAAGGTAGATTCAGAGTCTGTTGATAGACCATGGGTAGGGGTAGTGATGAGTTGAGTAAAACTATGAAGGTTTATGCTGTATGCAGGGGAGGGGCTATCTAAGTTTAACCAATTAATGTTGGTGTCTCCTAGAATAATAGTTTCATGCAGTATATTCTGATTAATCCAGGACAGAAATTCTTCGAGTATGTGGATATCGTGGTCTGGGGGGATATAGATTACAGCAATGCATATTTGTTTGTTTCTATTTATGTGAAGGGATATGAGTAGGAGTTTTAGTTTTTTTGAAAGTGGGGTGGGGTTTTGTATAGGTAGTCATTTTTAGTTAGTTTTGATAGAGTAGTGCTACACCGCCACCTTTTTTATGGAGTCTGTCTGAACGGATTATATTATAACCAGGAGGGAGAATTTCAGTGTCAGCTATGTGTGGTTTTAGCCATGTTTCTGTTACTGCAATAATATCTGGGGTGTGTGTAGATAGCCATGTGTGGAATTCAGTCATTTTATTGCAGATACTATGAGTGTTTATTGCTGTTAGGAGAAGTTTATGGTTGGATGTGTGATTCTGTAGAGTAGTGGTGGATGTATGGATGTGGTGATGTGACTGGTATGCTTGGATATTGGTGGGTGTATGACTATGAGTTGGCTCAGGGTTTGGATGGATATCTCCACACTGTTTTAATATGTGGATTAGGTACAGTTTGATGTGGGTCTGTTGTCTAAGGGTGGTGGGTATGTAGTGTAATACTAGACGTAATTTAAACTTAGAGGTAGGCAGTAGTAGTTTAAATCTATATGTGCTGTTGGTGTTGGTTGATATTAGAGAGGGAGAGATATTAGAGTAACTTAGTCTGTTTAGTTTTATAGGGAGGATTTGTGTGCCAAAAGTGGTTGGTGGGGGTTTAAGGTGTTATGTATGGATGTATTTTGTGTTAGTAAGAATAAAAGTAGAATATGGACCATGCAGGAAATAATATTAATTAGGTGATGATGTGTGAGAGGTGGAGGGGCCATAGTGGTTGAGGAGTAAATTGGGTGTAGGAAAATTAGATGAATCTGTTTGCAGAGGTGGAGGGAGCTAATTGGGAAATGGAAGAGAAAGGGTGGAGTTGATGATAGAGATAAATGTAATGAGCTTAGGGGTGGGTGGGAATGAGGTTAGGGTAGAGGAGCGAATGGAGTAGGCTGAGCTGGCCTGCAAAGATGAGGATAGAGAAGAAAAGCTATCGCCAACAAAGCAAACCTCAGAGAAATTGTTTGGTGGGTACAAACAAGTAACTACAAATTGTTTTTATACCTGGTAAAACATTTAGAAAGTCTGCTGAGTACACTTCTAGACAAATATAAAAAAGTGTAATAGGAGAAAAACAATAGTTAGGAGGTGAGGGGTTATACTGAGGGGCAGGAACAAAGGATAAGAACCCGGGGGTGATGGCAGAAATAGAGAGGGGCAAAAGCCACTGACAAAAATGTGGATGTCAACACGTTAGGTAGGGCAATGTGAAAGGCAAGAGAAAGAAATGGCAGGGGAAGTGGAAAAGAGAAAGTATGGGTGAGATCCCTTATAGCAGCGTTCTCCAAAAATAAAATGCCTACAGTTATATACTAGACAAACTGGTACAGAAAAAATGTATATATATCACAAAGGTCACATACAATTCTTATTGTGGTAGGAGGGTCAAGGTGTTCCAAAGAGGCTGTGCTTTCCAATACCCTTCCACAGAAAGAGATTAGCAAGGGATAGTGGTATCGATTCAGGAATTAACAGCTGTTTATCTACTGTGGGCAGCTCTTCTGAAGGAGTGGGAGAGGTACACATTCTTATTGTGGTAAGAGGGTCAAGGTGTTCCAAAGGGGCTGTGTTTTCCAATACCCGTCCACAGAAAGAGATTAGCAAGGGATAGTGGTACTGATTCAAGAATTAACAGCTGTTTATCTACTGTGGGCAGCTCTTCTGAAGGAGTGGGAGAGGTAGAAAATCTTATTGTGGTAGGAGGGTCAAGGTGTTCCAAAGAGGCTGTGCTTTCCAATACCCAGCCACAGAAAGAGATTAGCAAGGGATAGTGGTACCGTTACAGGAATTAACACTTGTTTATCTACTGTGGGCAGCTCTTCTGAAGGAGTGGAAGAGGTACATCTGGAGCACACCTGCCAGGTAGAACTGCATATGTCCTCTTCCCCAATGTAGTGCAATCCTGGAGTTGGTAAACATAGGTGTGCTGGTGTGGGTGGCACAGTCCCCCAACTTTGGAGGGTGTGGAGTGGCGCAGAAACACACATAGTGTGATTAACAACTACTTGACCTGTTAACATAAACTGTACAGTGTAACAGCACACTAAGTGGGGGGACATCCACAACAATAACCCCAATGTGGGTGGCTGTGGCCACAACAACCACACCCTTGTATATATACCAACTACTGTATCACCGTCCAGCTGAACAGTGGTGAAGAGTGCATTTGCACATCTACTACTAGTTTTGCTTGAATACATTTCCACAAGATGATTGCTTTGGAATGTTACCTTTAGCCAGTTAGTTCTTGGACAAATGATACCTGGGACATATATTTTCTGCAAACTAATGTAGATCTATTCACACACACACACACACACACACACACACACACACACACACACACACACACACACACACACACACACACACACACACACTTACTTGGCAACACTGAGAATAGAACCCCTACCTAGGTGCTTATTGCTACTAAGGTGTTTGGCTTTAATTGCACACACCACAGAGCTTTTAGGGTGAGGTGTGTCCCAAGACTCCTGTTAAGTAATGAACATCACCAGGTCTTGTACAGTATGATAATGGGGGATGTACTGGGTGTTAATAAACAATACATAGTATGACATACAGCCATATACACATTGATAAACACATACAGTCATAGACACATTTGACAGACCTGGGTTTAGCAGTGCTAACTACCTTGTCAGTGAGTCCATTCTGTTACACAGATTTTGCACACAGCACATGCATCACTGGGCTGGATAGAGTAATCAGTTACTTGTATGATTGATGGTGACAGCGGTCCTCATACAGTGGACCTTGGGAGATGTACTGGGGGTACCATGGGGTAAAGACAGTATACCCAGCACCTACACCCCCACATTGGATATTGTACTCACTGAAACCCATGATAATAATCTGACATACCCACAATCACGCATTGACCAGGAATGCAATGTAACTCCTTGTCTATCTAATCAGTGCATTTATTGCACATGCCACATGGATAGTAGGGTGAGGGTTTGTCATGTCTCTCCTAATGTCAACAACAATACTATACTATCACTTATAATGTATGGCAAAGTTTATTGTATTTGGAGAATGTGGCCTCAGAATGCTGTCTCCTGCAAATATCCACACTCACACACATATACAGAAGATGATTGCTTTGAAATGTTACCTTTAGCCAGTTATTTCTCGGACAAATGATTCCTGGGATATATATTTTCTGCAAACAAATGTAGATCCCTTCACATACACACACACACACTTACTTGGCAACACTGAGAATAGAACCCCCACCTAGGTGCTTATTGCTACTAATGTGTTTGGCTTTAATTGCACACACCACAGAGCTTTTAGGGTGAGGTGTGTCCCAAGACTCCTGTTAAGTAATGAACATCACCAGGTCTTGTACAGTATGATAATGGGGGATGTACTGGGTGTTAATAAACAATACATAGTATGACATACAGCCATATACACATTGATAAACACATACAGTCATAGACACATTTGACAGACCTGGGTTTAGCAGTGCTAACTACCTTGTCAGTGAGTCCATTCTGTTACACAGATTTTGCACACAGCACATGCATCACTGGGCTGGATAGAGTAATCAGTTACTTGTATGATTGATGGTGACAGCGGTCCTCATACAGTGGACCTTGGGAGATGTACTGGGGGTACCATGGGGTAAAGACAGTATACCCAGCACCTACACCCCACATTGGATATTGTACTCACTGAAACCCATGATAATAATCTGACATACCCACAATCACGCATTGACCAGGAATGCAATGTAACTCCTTGTCTATCTAATCAGTGCATTTATTGCACATGCCACATGGATAGTAGGGTGAGGGTTTGTCATGTCTCTCCTAATGTCAACAACAATACTATACTATCACTTATAATGTATGGCAAAGTTTATTGTATTTGGAGAATGTGGCCTCAGAATGCTGTCTCCTGCAAATATCCACACTCACACACATATACAGAAGATGATTGCTTTGAAATGTTACCTTTAGCCAGTTAGTTCTCGGACAAATGATTCCTGGGATATATATTTTCTGCAAACAAATGTAGATCCCTTCACATACACACACACACACTTACTTGGCAACACTGAGAATAGAACCCCCACCTAGGTGCTTATTGCTACTAATGTGTTTGGCTTTAATTGCACACACCTCAGACTTTTAGGGTGAGGTGTGTCCCGAGTTTCCTGTTAAGTGAAGAACATCACCAGTTCTTGTACAGTATGGTAATGGGGGATGTACTGGGAGTTAATGAACAAAACATAGTATGACATGCTGTCATATGCACATTGACAAACACATACAGGCATAGACACATTTGAGAGACCTGGGTTTAGCAGTGCTAACTACCTTGTCAGTGAGTCCATTCTGTTACAAAGATTTTGTACACAGCACATGCATCATTGGGCTGGATAGTGACATCAGTTACTTGTATATTTGATGGTGACAGCGGTCCTCATACAATGGGCCTTGGGACATGTACTGGGGGTACCATGGTGTAAAGACAGTATACCCAGCACCCACACCCCACATTAGATATTGTACTCACTGAAACCCATGATAATGCGGGTCTAAATTAAATTAGCGAATGCTTAGAAAAGTGAAAGCTAATTCATCCACCCCTTTTAAGCGGAAGCTTAAAATCTCGAACACCCGGAACAGCAATTTTTTTCACAGGGAAAAAAATTGCTGGTCCACAAAAAAAAAAACAAAACTTAAAACATTTTATAATGTTGGGGGCTTTGCCCCCCACACCCCCAATGTGGGGAGCTGTGCCCCCATGCCCCCCTACTTAAATATACCAACTCTGAGCTCGCACCACAGTGGAGGAGATGGTGAACTCCCGGAACTGGCCCTGCAATCATTTGTCATCAGGCCATCTATCAACTGATGCTACTTGAGTGATCCCCAGGATGACAGTTAAATTCAGCATCCAATCATCTGGTTTTCTCTTGCAGAGGGCCAGTGAGGTGGTCCAATTGACATGTATGCAACATATATTACATAACATGGCCAGTGCCTGGGCTAGAGACCTGTACCCAAGCATATTCTGTTGACTGTGGTAGTCTGGTTGAGGTATACATGGCATGTGGTGCATACTGGGTGGAGTTTCCTAGCTGTGGCATTCATAACACAGCTAGGCAGATATGTCAGTGTCAGTCAATCATAGATTACCTGTAAGCAGCCAACATGGATACCTGACATCTGCACATCTGTACAGAGGACAGACAGAAATTAGCTAGCCAAAAGGTTATGCATTAGGATGAATCTTTTGACAGGTAGACGTCTGACACTGACAGGTATGTCATTACTGCATGACAGCAGCCCTCAATGACATGTCCTCAACACATAGCAGTCTACAGTTAATATCCACATATCAGATTATTATCCAATAGGAGATACATAATAACATACAGCTCACACACCAAGAACACGATAGTCAGTACTCAGAGTCCAGCTTTACATGTAGGGTTGTATGGTTCCAGTACTACAATCTACTCTTACTCGGAAAAGTACAGTTAAAAGTAGTAATGTAATAATACAATACATGCAAGTGTGACTGCATATAACCTGGGATACTACCCATGTATGAAACACATACAAGGAGAAAAGACTGTTGTACTACCCTTGTATACTCAGGTGTTCCATACAGTATACTCACACCCCTTGCTATTGTAATGACAGCACATAGAAGCATGATAAGTACATGGAATTAAATACACTTATTAAAGATGTCATTACCCTGCTATTTTATCAGACTGGAATGTGATCACTGGTTAACAGGGCTGAGTTATGCTTAGCAGGTGTAAGTGTTGCTTAAATGTAAATGCTAAGCAGATTTGCGCACTGGTAAGTGAAGCATATATGGCGTAAGTGCCTATTCATTTAACCGTATGTTAGCACTGCTTACCTTTGCGCAAACCCACTTAAAGCTGCTCAAAACTGCCTTAACCACTCTGTATCCAACCAGTCTTGTTCTGCCTATCAGCAAAATGAACAGCCCTTGCATGTCTTGCACACAGGACCCTGTACACTATAGTCACAGCAGTTAGCCTTTAAGCCGTGAAGATGTCTGTTGTTTTTTCAAATATTTCATTCAGTATACATATTGAATAGTAGTGAACAACTGCTTTGACTACTACAATTGTTTAGTACTTGTAAACAGAAATAGTGTTGAATCAGACATGTTTTTATATCTAAGTATACACATATCAGATACATATGGTGGGATACATCTGGGAAGGTGTATATAACATTCATGTTTACACATAAGCTCAAAATACTAAAATCTCGAATTTCAGTATCTCGAGTGCAAGAAGTGGAATCCACAAAACAACAAAACTAAATTCAAAACCTTGAATACCAGAAGTTTTGAATTTCGCTGTTTTACTACACATACACACACACACACACACACACACACACACACACACACACACACACACACACACACACACACACACACACACAATCCACCACACAAACACACACAATCGCTCTACTACATTTAAAACTGTTGACCTTGTAATGTAGACATTGGGACATATAGGTCCTCAATATAATAATGTAGTGAAACCCACACTAAAATGATTCCTGTCATCACACAATCACCCCAACACCTACACAGGATATTGATGAAACGCACACACAAACACACACTTACCAGTACTGAGTTTCAAACCTCTACCTGACTATGTATTGCTCTTACAGTGTTACTCTGTTATTGCATGTGCCACATAGCTTCCATGTTAGAGAGCTCTCCAAAGGTATCTTTGAAGGTGATGACATCAGCTGCAGTGCTAAAGCAGGGGTAAGGAAGTGTAGTAAGTGTGAATGTCCACAAAATCAGGTGTCAACAAAGACACACACAGGCACTCTCTCACAGAAACACAAACATTATCACAGTTAGCAAGTGCAGGATTAGAACTTCTATCTAACTAGTTTGCTACACTACAGTATTATGCAATTTTCACAAGTACCACAGAGCTTATAGGGCTGCATTATGGCCAAAGGGTTATTTAAAGGTGAATGACATCAGCAGGAGTGCTAAAACAGGGCAATAGGAGGTGTAATGAGTGTGAATGGCTTCCAAATATTTCATCTCCACAAACACACACACACACACACACACACACACACACACACACACACACACACACACACACAAGCATACACATTTGCCAGTACTGAGATCCACAGGTTCATTGTTTCACAGCTGTGTAGTAGGTGATTGGGTCTGAAGGCTGTATAAGGCTAGGCCAAGGAAATATCTTGGCATCAGGCCACATGACAATACTCCACAGTGTGGCTCAGGGGTGTAGTCCCTGGAGTGGTACCCAGGAGTGGGTATTGTATTCACCATCTACTCATCTGGATTAATATTGTGGGTGGCCAGTGATGTGCACTGCTTCCCATGTATGTGATCTATATTCCATAACATGGACTGTGTCTGGGTTGTGCACATGTCCCACATGCATGTTCTTTGACATGCAGAAGTGTACTTGACGTCTCTGGGTCATGTTGTGTGGACAGATTGTTATCTTCTGATGTAACATTCCTGACCTTATTTGATGAAACCTGGCTATGTAATTGAGGTCGTGCTTTACCTACATTGACAGTATCATAAGGGGTATTCAGTGGATTTAGTGGCATCTGTCCATACAGGGCATGTGTATAAGGGATGGTATTCCCTTTGTGGGTTACGTTTGCAGACTCTACAGTTGTTGCAGGTGCCCAGTGTAGAACATAGCAAAAGAGCCACTGTACACATTTATTTGCCTACTGAGGGGATGGAACAGGGTACCATGTCCTTTTACTTGCTGGATAGCACACACTCAGTCAGGAGATGTAATACATCAAAGTACTTTCTGATGTCAATAGCACAGTTGTGGTCAACAGGCATGCACTCCACTGCAATCACATCGTTGTTACTATCTGTGAGGCAATATACAGGGAACTACCAATATAGTAGTTGTTGCCTAGAGAAGTGTCTTTGTGTATGAGATGTGGGTGGAGAGTATTCTCTGAGTAATAGAAGGGTTTCTATATTGTTCACCAATCCATAATGTCACACGTAGGGCTATGGATTGTCTACATCAACCTCTCCAGTATTTTACATACGCTGTCCTTGTAAGGTGGATATTGTGACATATACTAGGTCATCAACATAATAATTTAGCAAAACCCACCCCACAATTGATCCTGTTATTACATAACCACAGCAACCTCCACACAGGATACTGATGACAGACAGACAGATAGACACACACACACACTCACACACTTGCCAGTACTGAGATTCAAACCCCTTTTTATTGCATGCACCACGGAGCTTATAGGATGGATGTTCTCCCAAGGTACTTCTAAGGTGAGGAGCATCACCTTAATATTTCCCAGGGGTGAGGTTCAAACCTCTGTCTAACAATCTTTATGGGCCATTATGTTGTGCATTTACCACATGCACCACTGACCTTACATGGTTTAGGGTTGGAAACAGGTACCTCTAAGGTGGATGATATCTGCAAGACTGCTAAAGTCAGGCTCTGAGATGTGTACTGAGTATAAATTGGGCCAAAATTTTTGAGGTACATACATACATATGTCCACACACACAAACACTTGTCGTGGATGAGATTCAATCCCATACCTATGGAATTACTGCTACTACATTGTTCTGCATTTATGCCACGTGCCATGGAGCTTACATGTTGGAGAGCTGTGCCAAGGTATCTTTGAAGGTGACTAACATCAGCAGCAGTGCTATAGGAGGGGTAAGGGGAGAGTAGTAAGTGTCAATGTCCATAAAATCAGGTAAACTCAATGACACATACACTCTCTCTCACAAACACACATTGTTTCACAGTGGCCATGTTTGGGATTAGAACTCCTACCTAACTAGTATGGTGCACTATAGTATTACACAAGTATCACAAGTGCCATGGAACTTAAGGGGCTGGCACTTGTCCAAAAGGTTATTTCAAGGTGACTGACATCAGCAGGCATGCTAAAATAGTGCACTGGGAGGTGTAGTGACTGTGAATGGCCTCAATATCATTCATCTCCACACACACACACACACACACACACACACACACACACACACACACACACACACACATAGTTTTACAGTTGCCATGTCTGGGATTTGAACTCCTACCTAACTCGTTTTCTACACTACAGTATTACACATGTATCACAAGCGCCATGCAGTTTATAGGGTTGAGATTTGGCCAGAGGGTTATTGCAAGGTGACTGACATCAGCAGGAGTGCTAACATGTGCAATGGGAAGTGCAGTGTGAATGAATGGGCCATAAACCATTCCACTGGAAACACACACACTCAGTCACACACAACTTTACATTTCACAGGACTGGGTATACAAATGCTAGATGAATACTGATTTTTACTATCTTCTTCCACAATTATCATAAGCACCACAGACACTATAGGGCTGAGGGCTACCAAAAGCAATGTCTACAGTGATTGACATCAGCACATTGTGTGATATTGGCCAATTGGATGTATGGTGAGTAGGACAGGCCTCAAGATGGAAATCTCTCTGTCACTGTCTGTCTCTCTCTTCCCCACATCTGTGTGTATAGATTCATAGATTCATAGATTAGTACTAGGCTAACTGTCCCTGTGGGCTATTTTTAAGCCTAGCCAATTGCTCCATGTGAAAACTGAACCCTGCACTTTGTGTCTGTAAGGTGAACACCTTATCCATTATGCCAACCCTTTCCCCCTGTGTGTGTGTATGTTTGACATATTATAGTGTGTTGGCCTTGGATATGTGTGAGTATTCCTATCCAGTGTGTGTGCAATGCATGAATGGTGTACAATATGGTGTGTGTACACAGACATCTGTGAGAGACAGATATGTATAGTCCACTGTGTTGTCAGACATCAGCTTCATTTCTCTAAGTGTAGGAGCATGCCCAGTATGACCTTCTGTATTGAGTGTGTGAATCCATTCCAGGTAGGTTGTACTCCAGTCCATTGGTTGGTTTTCTACACCTACAGCTAGCAACCTGTTTCTGCAGGACATCTGTAGATAGGATGATGATATGGAGTCACAATGGGTGACAGATAGTGGGATACTGTAACTATTGTGTCTGTGCTGCTTGTGTTACATGGTTGGTGTTAGCATAGAAAGTCAGACACATGTACTGTTTTACACTGTGATGTATTATGTCATCAATTACTGACAGATATACTTATTTGCTCACAGTTATTTGCTGTGAAATACAAGATGAATGAAGCTGTGTTCAATATTGTGGTCTGCAACCTACATATTCTTGCACACTCATGCCATTCTGGAGGGGTAACTGCAGACACTTGCTGATGGTTCTGTATAAATGGTCCAGCACCTTGGTACTATGTTGGCTGAGAATCCCCTTCTTGCACATATATTGACGTAACAGAATGGCCATACCTCTCAGCTGTACAGATTCACCCAGGTTACCCAGAGGCAGGGCTCATATATCTGGTCAGTTCCCCTTCACATTGTGGTTTATGAGCAGGTTTGTAGCTACCAATTACTGGGTTTGCAGACAGGGGTAGTATGGCACACATCAGAGTTTCAGGCTTCACACACTCCATGATGTCTATGCTTTTACACCCCCCACTCTGTTATTCTATTATTAAATTATGCGAGCAATATCTGAGAAGTATCCCTATAGTTGTCCCTTCATGCCAGTGGTATTTAAGGGTTGATCCACAGTTCATGCAGTAGGACATGGTGGGCATGCTACTGTAATTTGTCAACATGGCCTTGTATTTGTGGTCTGTTGACTGTATGTTGTTAGTTGGGTCCCCATGAGATAACATACATTGGCACTATGGGTGAGGGACAGGCCTTTGACAGAGGACTGTAGGCCATTTGTTAGTACTGCAGCTCATCTGTAACAGGCCAGTGCATTCTGTCACTCATGCATTCCAAGGCTGTGAGGCATTGGTTTCCCCTGGGGTGACAAGACAAATGTGAGAAGTGTTAATGGCAATAGTTCCTGTCCTTATTACTCCATTGATCTGGATGTTGGAAGGGTGCAGCTTACAGCTAGGGCCACACCTGCATGGGACACCTCTTCAGCATGCTGCATTCTGTATTTTCCATACAAAAGTGGGGGTCATACTGTACTCATTCCCAACAACAAGGATATGACCTGTGATAAACCTGTGGCTGATGGTGGGGTGAGTGACAGCTGAGTGCATGTTTGATATGGAAACGTCTTGCATCTGACTCACAGATATACCTGGGACATTCCCCTTATGCTGCCTTGTGTGGGGACATAGGCAGTCTCTCATTACTTCATATCTGTTCCTTTTGTGGTCTGGCACTGATTGGTCAGACTACATCAGTATTCCATACTATACAGACAAGTAATTTGCTACTAACCTGTATGTATAATTCCAAAGGTGTGAGCAGTTGACAGTTACATTTTATGTACTTTGTCTAGGGTACTTCCACTTGTGTACTATGTGTATGTCTGGGCCCACATTAATGGCATGTCCATATTTTAGATGGTGACAGATACTGATATCTGGATAGTGAGTATGAAGGACTGCTGGCATGGGTATTGCTGAGAAGCATTGTGGTTGGCACTGCAGTTGTCAGCGCATGGCCCTGTCATCCACAGTACTGGCCATAAGGCACCAAGACACAACCCTCCATGCCTACATGCTGACCACTTCCAAACAATATTGAACAACCAACAACCTAACACATGGACCTCTGGATATTGTACACATGCAACAATCTATCCTGAAATTGGGCCAGCTCGGGTAATCTGTGCTCCACTGTTATTAAACCCACATGTACTTTACTGCATTTCTACATAGGATTGTGTGTGGGGGGGGGGCACAGTTGACAACTTTAAACATTTGCTATGACTGTACTGGTATTTCAGGTACTCTGCTGGCTTCCATTTCATTTTGTATTCTAAACTATCATGCAGACTGGAGGCATATCAGTAGAGTACAGATCTTAGGTTTTATTGACCTACATTTCAGTTTCAGACTTCTTCCCCTTCAGAACTAACATACAACTGCCAGACCTGTTGTAGTCTGTTGTGTAAGTCTGGAGGAGGGCTGTTAACCATTGCCATCAATTGGATGCCTTAGCTCAGCCTTTATTTATGGTCATCTACACCTCTCCTGCTGGCTGACGCTGGTGTTGTGTCTGTGAGCCTCACTGACATGTATGTGTGTGTCCTATGGACACACATTTCGGCCACCACATGTACTGCAGTGGGAGTTTTCACCTTGTCTAGTACTGCCTAGTATGTTGACACCAGTATTTGTTATGGACTTCATGCTGCCCATATTGGTGTCCACTATCTGCTGCCATCTGATTCAGCCACCCCATTCCCTTGCATGCTCATGTCCATACCATAGATACAACTATCAGAAAATACCATTCCATTCAGAAATTGATAGGACGAGTGCCTTACCTTGTGGCTCTGCCAGTATTTAGGACAGTGCTGGAGGGCTGACTATGTCGGATCCACATAGTACGCTGCCTATACATGGCAAAACACAGACAGAGTCATGTTTGGCATCCCTTTTACTGTATGTGCGAGTCAGAGAGAGGTGTCATTCCCTGGGTCCCTACCATGTCAGTGTATGTGTTATGCATTGTCTCTTTGATAAAACCTGGGCATACTGAGCATGCCTCCTTCTGCCTACATGGGCAGGCTCAGGGTGTTCCTCTTCTGAGTCCCTCTGTGCCTGTGATGGTCTTGGCAGTGTTGGGGGGCTGTGTGGCCTTTCCAGGTGCTGTTCCTGCTGCAGCTGTTCCCACAGGGTCATATTGTGTGCATGCTATGATCATTTGTGTACATGTAGCTGGAGAGTACTGCATGGCTCCATTGGATATGTCCAAGCAGTGGAACCATGACTTGAGCATCCCAAACACATGCTCTATTATGATTCTGGTTTGTGCGTGTGTCTCACAATGGAGTTCTTGTTTGGGTGTGTTTGCATTTCTGATGGTTGTCATCAGCCATGGCTCCAGTGTGTAACCAGCATCCCCCACTAGGTGGCCATATGGGATGGCCCCACTGGCAAATAACTGGTACAGCTGTCATATGCCAGATGTGGGAGTTGTGACAGCTTCCAGGGCTGCCAGCACACACATTCAGGATAATGCCCTGGGTATCGCACATGATCTGGCAGTTGATGAAAGGGAAGCCCTTGCGGTTTATGTAGACCCTACCCCGCTCAGCAGGTGGGGCTTTGATGTGTATGTGCTTGCAGTCTATAGCACCCACTACCTCAGGATATTCTGCTATTTGGTGGAAGAGACACATATTGCTGGTCAATTACTCACGGGTGTTGAGGAAATGTATGTGCTCACAGGCATGTGCTGACATGGCATCCAGGAACTGGTGGAGTACCCTGGATGCTGATTCCTGTGAGATCCCCATGATATCCCCAGTTACCCTTTAGAAGGTACCTATGGCTACTATTCTTAAGCCTACACATGCCTTGGTATCCACCTGGATGGGTTCCCCTCTGTTCGTTATGTGTGTGAGGCATGGCCGGCACAGGTCAACAATTTGCTGTAGAATGTCCCTGTCCATCCTGTTGCACTCCACTATCTCCAGCTCATGTAGCACCTGGTAGGTTACCCTGGGTCTGTACACTCTTCTCCTTCTCCTCACTGTGAATTTGTCATCAGCATTCACATCATCACCACCCTCAGACTCTTCCACATACTGATGTATGAATACAACAGCAGCCCCTAACATTTTGTTAGCTTTGTCTGGTAAAATTTCTCCATCTGTGTACACTGGTGGTGTAGCGTTTGTGGGAAAAAACAGACTGGAAGGTGTTTGCATAGTTTATAGTCGTATGCTAGGCTGTTCCATGTGTAATTGGCTGATTCTGATACATTTCTCATGCCAGTTATGATAGTTCTCCTTGATTGCCTTCCTACTGCTGTTTTCCCTTCCCATTGCCTTCCTGTTTAAGCCAAAAGGCGTGGTGCACATACCCAGTGTTCAGATGTGAGCAGAGCTATTTCCTGTTTTTTTTTTTTTGTTTTTGTTTAAAACCCGGTGCATGGCACGCACACCCGTTTAAAGAATGTAAACACTGCTAGGCAGCCTCAAACACACTCCCTTCCTTAGCCGTGCTTAGCTAAGTGCAAACACAGGCCACAGAGCTCCAATAAGCTTACAGTATGCATGACACTCCCCCTTATGAGGTCATCTACCTCTTATACTTATACCATGGTGTTGCTGCACCTACATGTTTGGGTGGAATCCAACACTGAGAGGAAATATGTGATTCAGTATCAGTTCCCTAATTTGCATAAACAGAATGTTAATTTATAGTTACCACACTCACACTGACCCTTCCCCCTTAGCAACTACTATTCCCTGGTATTGTTGTCTTATGCATGCCATTGACTATCATGGCAAAATGCTGATTTGGGTTTAAAAGCTTATTTCTAACTTTTTTCTTATTTTCAGGCCAATCCCGTCTGTGCACCACTGCCCTATTATTAAACATCCGAAATCGGCCAGAAAAATAAATAAAAGCTATTTTTTATAATTTTGCAACAATTTCTCATGCCAATAGCCATATATTTGGCCATTGGCATGAATACTACATTGAGTAATGCTTTCTTTAGAGCTGCCATGCCTCCATTTTGCAATTTGCAGAAATGTAATTGGTTAGTAACCGAATATATTTCTGCAGGTTAAACTATTCCTGCACAGATGCCTGCCTGCTTCTTGGATCTCTAATTCACCTCATTTGCATGGTTTTCATCAGCAAATGGGGTAATTAGCATATAGCAGTGATGTCCATCCAGGAATAGTGTAGGAGCACTCGTGCACATCCTGGGAGCTCATTCCTGGATCGCTCGTCGGCCATATTGCATGCAGCAGCTCTTGCACTATTCCTGCACTACGTGCAGAGCTTGCTGAATCTGGGGGATTGAGTTTTACTTGTATTTTGTTTTAATATGAATATTTAAACTTGGAAAGAGACAACAGCTGTGTCTCTTGTAAGTCACACAGAAATTAGAACAGGACAATTCAAAAGCCACACAGAATTAAAGTTAATTATCTTTGATCTGAGGGGGTGGATCTAGGAGCTAAACCATTTATTTAAGGGGTAAAATAAAATATTGCTTTCTTTCTTTTTTTTGTTCTTACATTTTGTATACTTTAATTTGTTTTCTTTAGCCAGTGTTTTACTTCTATTTTTCTTTTAGGAGCTAAACCTTCTATTTAGTGAGTAACATAAAACATTCAAAAGGTTTACTAGAAATATTCACCCATACTTTGCCACAACATGCTATGAGGGAAATGTCAGTTTGCCTTTGTTTTCTTGTACTTTGTATTACTTTATTGCTTTCTTCTGTTTTGTATACTATGATTAGTTTTCTTTGCACTGGGTTTTAATTGTATTCTGCTTTTAATTGTATATTAAAACTTGGAAACAGACCGCAGTTATGTCTTCTGAGATTCACACAGAAATTACAATCAGATAATAAAGAAGCCACACAGGACGTAGAACTGGTCAATTAATGTTAATTATCTGTCAACTGAGAGGCCATAGCTAGGAACTAAATCTTTTATTTAAGGGGGAAATAAAACATTTGGAACTCTACTGGAAAAAGTTCACCAAGATACTGCCACCAATTGCTCTGAGGAAAAGGTTAGTTTGCTTTTGCTTTCTTGTCTTATGTATTAGTAGCATTCTGTTCTTCTATTTTTGTATACTATGATCTATTTTCTCACCCCTACTCTACCACAAATTGCTTTGAGGGAAAGGTTAGTTTGCTTTTGCTTTTTTGTATTTTGTTACTTTATTGCCACCTTCTATTTTGCATACTTTGATTTGTTTTCTTTAGACTGTATTTTACTTGCTTTATGCTTTTAATTACATACTAAAACTTGGAAAGGGGCCACAGCTGTATCTCTTATGATTAACAGAAATTGGAATAGGCCAGTTAAGGAGACACATGGAAGTTAGAACAGGTCAGTTAAGGTTTATTAACTGTGAACTGAGAAGTGTGGCACTAGGAATAAACCTTATATTTAAGGGGTAAAATAAAATGTTCCAAAGTTTTACTGGAAAAGCTCAACCAAATTCTGCCCCAATGTCCTGTGGGGGGAAGTTAGTTTGTTTTTGGTGTCTTGTATTTTGTATTACTTTATTTCCTTCATCTATTTGTTATACTTTGAATCACTTTCATTACACTATTTTTCTTGTATTCTGCTTTTAATTGCATATTAAAACTTGGAAAAAGAGCACAGCTGTGTCTCTTGTGAGCCACGCAGAAATTATAAAAGTTCAAATAAGAAGTCACATAGATGTTAGAACAGGTCAATTATGGTTAATTGTCTGTGAACTGAGAGGGTGGAACTAGGAAGTAACCTTCTATTTAAGGGGTAAAAAAAGATTTCAAGACTTTATTGGGAAAAGCTCACCCAGGCTCTACCACAACTTGTTGCTAGGGAAAGGTTAGTTTGCTTTTGCTTTCTTGTATTTTCTATTGCATTATTGTATTTTTCTATTTTGTACACTTTGATTTGTTTTCCTTAGACTGAGGTTTATTTTTATTCTTCTTTAATTTGCATATTTAGAGTTGGAAAGAAACCACAGCTGTGTCTCTTGTGAGTAACACAGAAATTACAGTAGGTCAATTAAAAAGTCATAAAGAAGTTAGAACAGGTAATTTAAGGTTAATTATCTGTGAACTAAAGGGGAGAATCTAGGAACTAAACATATTTAAGTGGTGAAATAAAGCATTTCACAGACTCTGCAACAAATTGCTGAAAGGGAAAGATTAATTTGCTTTTCCTTTCCTTCCTTTCCTGTATTTTGTATTAGTTCATTGCCACCTTCTACTTTGTATATTGTTATTGGTTTTCTGTACACTGTGTTTTACCTGTATTTTGCTTTTAATTGCATATTAAAACTTGGGAAAGGACCACAACTTTATCTCTTGTGCATCAGACAGAAATTAGAACAAGTTAATTAAGGAGTCATATTGAAGATAGAACAGAACAATTAAGGTTAATTATCTGTGAATTGTGGGGGTAAAACTATTAGCTAAGCATTCTATTTAATGGCTAAAATGAAACATTTGAAAGTTTTCCTGGAAAAGCTCTCCCAGACTCTGCTGCAAATTGCTGTGAGAGGAAGGTTCCTTTGCTTTTGCTCTCTTGTATTTTGTATTACTTTATTGCATTTTTCTATTTTGTATAGTGTGAATTGTTTTCATTACATTGTGCTTCACTTGTATTCTGGTTTTAATTGCATATTAAAACTTGGAAAGAGGCCACAGCTGTGTCTCTTGTGAATCAGATACAAATAAGAACAGGCCAATGAAAGAGTCACACAGAAATTAGAACATGTTGGTTAAGGCTAATTATCTGAGAACTGAATGAGTGAAGCTAAGAATTGAATGGGTAAAATAAAGCATTTCAAAGTTTGACTGGAAAAGCTCATGCAGACTCTGCCATGAAGTGTTGTAAGGGAAAGGATAATTTGCTTTTCTTTTCTTGTAGTTTCTGTTACTTTGTTGGTGTGGTGTATTTTGTAAACTGTGAATTCTGTTCAATACACTGTGGTTTACTTGTATTCAGCTTTTAATTGCGTGTTAAGACTTAGAAAGAGACTACAGCTGTGGCTCTTGTTTGTCAGATAAAAATTAGAACAGGTCAGTTAAGGAGTCATACAGAAATTAGAACATGTCAATTAAGGTTAATTATCTGTGAACCGAGAGGTGTGGAATTAGGAACTAAACCTTCTATTTAAGGAGTAAAACATAACAATTCAAAGCTTTACTGGAAAAAGTCACCCAGACTCTGCCACAACTTGCTGTGAGGGGAAAGTTAATTTGCTTTTGGTGTCTTGTATTTTGTATTACTTTATTTTCTTCTTCTATTTTTTATACATGAAATACTTTCATTACACTGTGTTTTATTTGTATTCTGCTTTTAATTGCATATTAAAACTTGGAATGAGATGACAGTGGTGTCTCTTGAGCATGAGACAGAAATTAGGGCAGGTCAATTAATGAGTCATGCCGAAGTTAGAACAGGTCAATTAAGGTTAATTATCTCTGAACTGAGGTGGGGGGAACTCAGAACTAAATGTTCTATTCAAGGGGTAAAACAAAACTTTTCAAAGCTTTACTGGAAAAAGCTCTCCCAGACTCTGCCATAACTTGCTGTGAGGGGCAGGTTAGTTTGCTTTTGCTCTCTTGTATTTTATATTACTTTATTTCCTTCTAATTTGTATACTGTGAATTGTTTTCATTACATTCTGTTTTACTTGTATTCTCCTTTTAATAGTATATTAAAATTTGGACAGGGACCACAGCTGTGTCTCTTGTGAGACATGGAAATTAGAACAGATCAATGAAGTGTCATAGAGAAGTTACAACAGGTCAGTTAATGTTATTTATCTGTGATCTGGGGGTGGAGCTATAAACTAAATATTCTATCTAAGGGGGAAAACAAAACACATCAAAGCTTTACTGGAAAGGTGTTCCCAGACTCTGCCACAACTTACTGTAAGGGAAAAGTTAGTATACCTTTGCTTTCTTGGATTTTTTAGTAGTTACTGCCTTCTGTTTTGTATACTGTGATTTGTTTTCTATACAGTGTGTTTTACTTTTATTCTGATTTGAACTGCTTATAAAAACTTTGAAAGGAACCATGGCTGTGTCTCTTAGGAGTCATATATAAAATACAACAGGTCAATTAAGGAATCACACAGAAGTTACAACAGGTCAGTTAGTATTAATTATCTGTGAACTGACAGGTTGGAGCTAGGAACTAAAGCTTCTATTTAAGGGGTAAAATAAAACATTTCAAAGCTTTACTCGAAAAGATGACCTAGACACTCTGCCAGAAGTTGCTGTGGGGTGGTTTAATTTGCTTTTTCTTTCTTTTATTTTATATTTCTTTACTGACTTTTGTTTGGTTGCTTAGATTTGTTTTCTTTAGACCATGTTTTACTTACATTCTGCTTTATATTGTGTATTAGAACTTGAAAAGAGACCACAGCTGTCTGTCTTGTGAGTCACACAGAAATAAGAACAGGTTGATTAAGGACTCACACAGAAGTTAGAACAGGTCAATTAAGATTAATTATCTGTGAATAGAGGGTTGGGTCTAGGAACTAAACCTTCAATTTAAAGGGTAAAAAAGCATTTCAAAGCTTTACTGGAAAATATCATACAGGCTCTACCACAAATTCCTGTGAGGGTAAGTTTAATTTGGTTTTGTTCTCTTGTGTGTTTTGTATTAGTTTATTACTTTCTTCAGTTTTGTATGTTGTGATTTGTTTTCTTTATACTTTGTTTTACTTATATTCTGCTTGTAATTGCGTAATTCAATTTGGACGGAGACCACAGCTGTGTCTCTTGTGCATCACACAGAAGTTTGAACAGATGAATTAAGGAGTCACACAGAAGTGAGAAGAGACCAATTCATGTTCATTATTTGTGAACTGAGAGATGGAACTAGGAATTAAACCTTCTATTTAAGGTTTAAAATAAAACATTTCAGAGCTTTACTGGAAAATATTACCAAGACTTTGCCACTGCTTGCTGTGTGGCAATTGCTAGTTCACATTTGGTTTCTTATATTTTGCATTACTTTATTCCTTCTTCTATTTTGTGCACTCTGATTTGTTTCCATTGCATTCTGGTTTACTTGCATGCTGCTTTCAATTGCTACAGTTGGTCTCTTTTGAGTCACACAGGAATTAGAACAGGTCAGTTACGCAGTCATCAGAAGTAAGAACAAGTCAATTAAAGTTAATTATCTGTGAATTTAGACTGATGGAAAAAAAAGTTGTTAAGCATTCTATTTACGTGGTAAAATAAAATGTTTGACAGCTTTACTGGAAAAACTCTCTAAGAGTCTGCCATGGCTTGCTGTGAGAGGAAGGTTGGTTTGTTTTTCTGTTTTTATATTTTGTATTACTGTATTGACATCTTCTGTTTTGTGTACTGTGGTTTGTTTTGTTTACACTTAGCTTTACTTGTATTCTGCTTTTAATTGTATATTAAAATTTGGAAAGAGACCAGAGATGTGCCTCTTTTGCATTAGACTGTAATTAGAACAGGTTAATTAAGGAGTCATACAGAAGTTAGAATTGTTCATTTAAGGTTAAGTATATGTGAAGTGTGGGATTGGAGTTAGGAACTAAACTTTGCATTTTAGGGGGTGATAAAAAACATTTCAAAGTTTCACTAGAAAGCCTCACCCAGCTCTGCCACGAATTGCTGTGAAGGAAAGATTACTTTGCTTTTGCTTTCTTCTACTTTGCATTGTTTTTTTGCCACCTTTTATATTGTATACTTTGATTTGTTGTCTTAGACTGTGTTTTAATTGCATGCTGATTTTAATTGCAAATTAAAGCTTGGAAAGGGTCACAGCTGTGTCTCTAATGAGTCACACAGAAGTTAGAACACACCAATTAACGTTTATTATCTGTGATCTGAAAGGAGTGGAACTGGGAACTAAACATTCTATTTAACGAGTAAAATAAAATGTTTCAAAGCTTTACAAGAAAAGCTCACCTAGACTCTGCCACAACCTTCTGTGAGAAGAAAGTTTGTTTGCTTTTTGTGTCTTGTATTTTGTATTACGTTATTTCCTTCTTCTATTTTGTATACTGGGAATTGCTTTCAGTACACTCCCCTAGATTCAGCAAGCTCTGCATGGAGTGCAGGAATAGTGCAAGAGCAGCTGCACGCAATATGGCTGATGAGCAATCCAGGAGCGAGCTCCCAGGATGTGCATGAGCACTCCTACAATATTCCTGCATGGACACCACTGTTATATGATAATTACCTCATTTGCTGGTGAAAACCATGCAAATGAGGTGAATTAGTGATCCAGGAAGCAGGCAGGCATCTATGCAGGAATAGTGTAACCTGCAGCAATGTATTCGGTTACTAACCGAAAACATTTCTGCAAATTACAAAACGGAGGCATGACAGCTCTAAAGAAAGCATGCATTCAATGTAGTAGGCATGTCAATGGCCAACTATATGGCCATTGGCATGAGACATAGTTGTAAAATTATAAAAAATAACTTTTATTTTTTTTGGCTGATTTTGGTTGTTTAAGCATAGGGCAGCAGTGCACAAACAGGATTGAACTGAAAATAAGAAAAAAAAGTTGGAAATAAGCTTTTAAACCCAAATCAGCATTTTGCCATAATAGTCAGTTTCAAGCATAAGACAAAATACCATGGAATAGTGGTAGCTAAGGGGGAGGGCACAGTGTGAGTGTGGTAACTATCAATTAGCATTCTGTTTTATGCAAATGAGGGGATTGATACTGAATCACAGATTTCTTGGCAGTGTTAGCTTGCACCCAACCGTGTAGGTGCAGCAACACCATTGTATAAGTATAAGAGGTAGATGACCTCATAAAGGGGAGTGCCATGCATGCTGTAAGCTTATTAGAGCTCTGTGGCCCATGTTTGCCCTTAGCTAAGCACAGCTAAGGAAGGGAGTGTGTCTGAGGTTGCCAAGCAGGGTTTACATTGCCTAAATGGGTTTGTGTGCCACACACCAGATTTTAAACAAAAAATAAAAACAGGAAATAGCAGCTCTATTTACATCTGAGCATTGGGTATGTGCGCCACACCTTGGGGCTTAAACAAGAAGGAAATGGGAAGGGAAAACAGCAGTAGGAAGGCAATCAAGGAGAACTAGCATAGCTGGCAGGTGAAATTTATCAGAATCAGCCAGTTACACATGGAACAGCTTATCACACTACTATAAACTATGCAAACACCTTCCAGTCTGTTTTTTTCCCCACAAACTCTACACCATCAATATGAACAGACAAGGAAGTTTTACCTGACAAAACTAACAAATTGTTAGGGTATGCTGTTGTTCTCATACATCAATATGTGCAAGAGGCTGAAGGTGATGAGGATGTGAATGCTGATGACCAACCCACAGTGAGGACAAGGAGAAGAGTGTACAGACCCAGGGTAACCTACCAGGGCCTACATGAGCTGGAGATAGTGGAGAAATATAGGGTGGACAGGGATATTCTTCAGCAAATTGTTGAGCTGTGCCGGCCACACCTCACACACAGAACCAACAGAGGGGAACTCATTCCAGTGGATACCAATGTATGTGTAGACTTAAGAATACTAGCAACAGGTACCTTCCAAAGGGCAACTGGGGATATCATGGAGATCCCACAGGCATCAGCATCCAGGGTACTCCACCAGTTCCTGGATGCCACATCAGCACATGATGGTAAGAACATATATTTCCTCAACACCCATGAGGCATTGACCAGCAATATGCGTCTCTTCCACCAAATAGCATAATACCCTGAGGTAGTTGGTGCTATAGACTGCATGTACATACACATCAAAGCACCACCCAGCATGCGGGGTCGGGTCTACATAAATTGCAAGGGCTACCCATGAGAAATGCACACACACACGAACAAGATCTCCATAATGAGGCACACTCACAGACCAAAATCATAATAGAGCATGTGTTTTGGATGCCCAAGTCACAGTTCTGCTGCCTGGACATATCCGGTGGAGCCTTGCAGTACTCTCCAGCTACATGTACACAAATGTTCATAGTATGTGCCATGCTATATAATATGATCCTGTAGAAACAGCTGCAGCAGGAACAGCATGGGGCAAGGCCACACAGTCCCCCACCATTGCCAAGGCCATCACAGGCACAGAGGGACTCAGAGGAAGAGCATCCTGAGCCTGCCCATGTAAGCAGAAGGAGGCATTCCCAGTATCCCCAGACCTTGGCAAAGAGGCAACACATTGCACATACAGTGACTAAGTAGGGACCCAGCGAATGACACCTCTCTCTGACTCACACATACAGTAAAAGGGATGTCAAGCATGACACTAGCTGTGCTTTACCATGTATAGGGAGTGTACTATGTGCATCTGACATAGTCAGCCCTCCAGCACCGTCCTCAATACTGGCACAGCCACAAGGTAAGTCACTCTTCCTATTAATTGCTAAATGGAGTAGTAAGTTCTGCTAGTTGTTTCTATGGTATGGATGTGAGAATGCAAGAGAATCGGTTGGCTGAATGGATGGCAGCAGATAATGGACACCTATATGGGAAGCATGAAATCCATAACAAATACTGGTGTCAACATACTAGGCAGTACTAGAAAAGTTGACAAATCCCTCTGCAGTACATGTGGTGGCCCAAATGTGTGTCCATAGGACACACACATGCATGACAGTGAGGCACACATACCCACCACCAGCCTCAGCCAGCAGGACAGGTGTAGATGACCATAAAGAAAGGCTGGGCTAAGGCCTCCAATTGGTGGCAATGGTTAAGAGCCCCCCTGCAGACCTACAGAGACAGACTACAACAGGTCTGGCAGTTGTATGCTAGTTCTAAAGGGTAAGAAGTCTGAAACTGAAATGTAGGCCAATAAAACCTATGATCTGTACTCTACTGATATGCCTCCAGTCTGCATGATAGTTCAGAATACAAAATGAAATGTAAGCCAACAGAGTACCTGAAATACCAGTACAGTCAAAGCAAATGTTTAAAGTCATCAAGTGTGCCCCTCACAATCCTATGTACAAATGCAGTAACATGTAAGTGTGAGGTGCAATAACAGTGGAGCACAGATTATCTGATATGGCCCAATCTACAGGATGGATTGTTGCATGTGTACAATATGCTGGGGTCCAGGTGTTAAGTTATTGTGTTTTTAAAATTGTCTGGAAGTGGTCAGCATGTAGGCAAGGAGGGTTGTGTTTAGGTGGCCTATCGGCAGTTCTGTGGATAACAGGGCCATGTTCTGACAACTGCAGTGCCAACCACAATGCTTTTCAACAATACCCATGTTAGCAGTCATCTATACTCACTGTCCAGATGTCAATACCTGTCACCATCTGAAAGATGGACATGCCATGAATGTGGGCAAAGACATATACACAGTACACAGGTGGAAGTACCCTAGACAGAGTACATAAAATGTAACTGTCAACTGCACACACGTTTGGAATTGTACATACAGGTTAGCAGCACATTAGATGTCTGTGTAGTATGGAATACTGATGTAGTCAGGCCAGCCACTAGCAGACCACATAAGGCACAGTTATGAAGTAATGAGAGACTGCCTATGTCTCCGCACAGGGCAGCATAAGGGGAATGCCCCATGTATATCTGTGAGTCAGCTGCAAGAAACTTCCATATAACACATGCACTCAGCTCACTCCACCATCAGCCATAGGTTTATCACAGGTCATATCCTTGCTGTTGAGAATGAGTACAGTATGACCCACACTTCTGTTTGGGAATACCCACAGAATGCAACATGCTGAAAAGGTGTCCCATGCAGGTGTACCTAGCTGTAAGCAGTAACCTTCCAGGATTCAGACCAATGGATTAATATGGACAGGAACTATTGCCCTTAACACCTCACACACTTCCATGTTACCCCAGGGGAATCCAGTGTCTCACAGCCTGGGAATGTAGGAGTGACAGAATGCACTATCCTGTTACAGATGGTCTGCATCACTACCAAATGGCCTACAGTCCTCTGTTAAAGGCATGTGCCTCACCCATAGTGTCAATGTATGTTATCCCATGGGGTTCTAACTAACAATATAACAGAGTCAACAGAACACAAATGCAAAGCTATGCTTAAAAATCCCAGTAGCATGGCCACCATGTCCTACTGCATGAACTGTGGACTAACCCCTAAATACCGCTGGGATGAAGGGACAACTATAGGGATACGTCTCAGATATCACTCGCAAAATGTTAGGAAGAGGATAGAATAACAGAGTGGGGGGTGTAGAAGCATGGATGTCATGGAGTGTGTGACATCTGAAACTCTGATGTGTACCCATACTACCTCTGCTGCAAACCCAGTAATGGGTGGCTACAAATCTGCTTGTAAGCCACATTGTGAAGGGGAACTGACCAGATATATTAACCCTGTCTCTGGGTAACCTGAGTGAATCTGTACAGCTGAGAGGTATGGCCACAGCAGGATATGGCCATTGTCATACATCGATGTATGTACAAGAAGGGGATCCTCAACCACCATAGTACCAAGGTGCTGGACCATTTACCCAGACCCATCAGCAAGTGTCTGCAGCTACCCCTCCAGAATGGCATGAGTGTGCAGGAATACGTAGGCTGCAAACCACAATACTGGACACAACTTCATTCATCTTGTATTTCACAGGAAATAACTGTGAGTAAATAAGTATATCTGTTAGTAGTTGATGGCATAATTCCAAAGACATGCATCTGGAGCATTTCTCCCCGGGCCTCCGCTGAAAACAGGCTCTGTGGAACCTAGTCGGACATTCCCGGTCAACAAATGTTAAATAAAAATAATAAATAAATAAAATAAATAAATAATACATCACAATGTAAAACAGTGCATATGTCTGAATATCTGTGCTAACACCAACCATGTAATGCAAGCAGCACAGACAGCAATAGTAACAGTAGCCCACTATCTGTCACCCATTGTGTCTCCATATTGTCAACCTATCTACAGATGTCCTGCAGAAACAGGTTGCTAGCTGTAGGTGTAGAACACCAAACCCTGGACTGGAGTACAACCCTACCTGGAATGGATTCACACACTCAATACAGAAGGTCATTCTGGACATGCTCCTACACTTAGAGAAATGAAGCTCATGTCTGACAACACAGTGGACTATACATATCTGTCAGTAGCGAATGTCTGTGCCCACACACCACACTGTACTCCATTCATGCTTTGCTCACACATTGGATATGACTACGCACACATATCCAAGGCCAACACACTATAATATGTCAAACATACGCACACACAGATGTGGGGAAGAGAGAGACAGACAGTGACAGAGCAATTTCAATTATGAGGACTGTCCCACCCACCACACATCCAATTGGCTGATATTACATGATGTGCTGATGTCAATCACTGTAGATATTCCTTTTGGTAGCCCTCAGCCCTATAGTGTCTGTGGTGCTTGTGATAACTGTGTAACATGAAAGTACAAATCAGTATTCGTCTAGCATTTGTATAACTAGTCCTGTCAAATATAAAGTTGTGTGTGACTGAGTGTGTGTTTCCATAGGAATGATTTATGGCCCATTCACACACACTGCACTTCCCATTGCCAATGTTAGCACTACTGCTGATGTCAGTCTCCTTGTAATAACTCTGGCCAAGTCTTAGCCCTATAAGTTGCCTGGCTCTTACGGTACGTATGTAATTCTTTAGTGTAGAAAACTAGTTAGGATGTCTAATGCTAGACATGTCAACTGTGAAACTGTGTGTATGGAGATGAATGATTTTAAGGCCATTCACACTCACTACACCTCTCATTGCCTTACTTTAGCATGCCTGCTGATATCATTCACCTTGAAATAACCCTTTGGATAAGTGCCAACCTTGTAAGCTCTGTGGCACTTGCAATAACTGCATAATGCTACAGTGTAGCATACTATTTAGGTAGGAGTTTTAATCCCAGACATGGCAACTGTGAAACTGTGTGTGTTTGTGTGAGAGAGTGTGTGTGTGTCTTTGATGATATTGGATTTTATGAACATTGCCACTTACTACTCTCCCCATATCCCTCCTTCAGCACTGCTGGTGATGTTAGTCACATTCAAAGATACCTTTGGACAGCTCTACAACATATAAGCTCCATGGTTCTTGTGATAACTGCATAATACTATAGTGTGGCATACTAGTTAGGTAGGAGTTCTAATCGTAGACATGGAAACTGTGAAACTGTGTGAGAAAATGTGTGTGTCTTTGATACCTAATTTTATGGACATTCACACTTACTACTCTCCCCTTCCCCTCCTTTAGCACTGCTGCTGATGTTAGTCACCTTCAAAGATAGCTTTGGACACCTCTCCAACATATAGGCTCAGTGGTGCTTGGTATATCTGCGTAATCGTGTAGTGTAGCATGCTAGTTAGGTAGAAGATCAAATCCCAGGCATGGCAACTGTGAAACTGTGTGTGTTTGTGTGAGAAAGTGAGTGTGTCTTTGATGATACCTGATTTTATGGACATTCACACTTACTACTCTCCCCTTTCCCTCCTTTAGCACTGCTGCTGATGTTAATCACCTTCACAGATACCTTTGGACAGCTCTCCAACCTATAAGCTCTATGGTGCTTGCAATAACTGCAAGATACTATAGTGTAGCATACTAGTTAGGTAAGAGTTCCAATCCCAGACATGGCAACTGTGTGTGTGTGTGTGTGTGTGTGTGTGTGTGTGTGTGTGTGTGTGCGTGTGTGTGTGTGTGTGTGTGTGTGTGTGTGTGTGTGTGTGTGTGTGTGTGTGTGTGTGTGTAAGAGAGTGTGTGTGTCTTTTATGATACCTGATTTTATGGACAGTCACACTTACTACTCCATCCTTACCCCTCCTTTAGCACTGCTGCAGATGTTACTCACCTTCAAAGATACCTTGGCGCAGTTCTCCAACATGTAAGCTCCATGGCATGTGCCATAAATGCGTAACAATGTAGTAGCAGTAACTACATAGGTATGGGTTTGAATCTCATCTGTGGCAAGTGTTTGTGTGTGTACATATGTATGTCTATACCTCAAAGATGGTGGCCTCATTTGCACCCAGTGCACATCTCAGTGCCTGACTTTAGCAGTACTGCAGATATCATCCACCTTAGAAGTACCTGTTGCCACCCCTAAACCATGTAAGGTCAGTGGTGCATGTGGTAAATGTGAACATAATGGTCCAAAAAGATTGTTAGATAGAGGTTTGAACCTCACCCCTGGCAAATGTAAATGTGTGTGTAGGGTAAAATTATTTTTGGGATTTCTTACCCACTAGATCACCCAATGCCAGTATTTACAAGGGCTGGTGATGTTCCTCACCTTAGAGGTACCTTGGGACAACACCCATTTTATAAGCTCCATGGTGCGTGCGATAAATGTGGTACACTATAATAGCAATACACAGTTAGTAAGAGGTTTGATTCTCAGTACTGGCAAGTGTGTGTGTGTGTGTGTGTGTGTGTGTGTGTGTGTGTGTGTGTGTGTGTGTGTGTGTGTTTGTGTGTGTGTCTGGCATCAGTACCCTGTGCGGGCTTGCTGTGGTCCTCTAATAACACGATCCACTGTGGGGTGGGTTTTGCTAAATTATTATGTTGAGAACCTAGTATATGTCACAATGTCCACCTTACAAGGCCAACAGATGTCAAATACTGGAGAGGTTGATGTATACAATCTATAGCCCTACATGTGAGAGTATGGATTGGTGAACAATATAGGCAACTCTTCTATTACTCAGCGAACACTCTCCACCCAAGTCTCATGCAAAAACACACTTGGCTAGGCAACAGCCACTATATTGGTAGTTCCCTGCATATTGCCTTACAGATAGTAACCACGGTGTGATTGCAGTGGACTACATGCCTGTTGACCACAACAGTGCCACTGATAGCAGAAAGTACTTTGATGTATTACATCTCCTGACTGTGTGTTATCCAGCAAGTAAAAAGACATGGCACCCTGTTCTATCCCCTCAATAGCCAGATAAATGTGTACAGTGGCCCTTTTGCCATGTCCCCCACTGGACACCTGCAAAGACTGTTGAGTCTGCAAACGTACTCCACAAAGGAAATACGATGCCTTATACAAATGCCCTGTATGGACAGATGCCACTAACTCCACTGAATGCCATATCATGCTGCCAATGTAGGTGCATGCACAACCTCAGTTACATAGCCAGGTTTCACCAAGAGAGGTCAGGAATGCTACATCAGAAGATAATCTGTCTACACAACATGCCCCACAGACCTCAAGTACACTTCCGCACATCAAAGAGCATGCATGTGGGACATGTGCACAACCCAGACACTGTCCATATTATGGGATATAGATCACATATATGGAAAGCAGTGCACATCACTGGCCACCCACAATAGTAACCCAGATGAGTGGATGGTGAATGCAATACCCACCCCTGTGGACCACTCCAGGGACTACACCCAAGAGTCATACTGGGAACTATTGTCATGTGGCCTAATGCCAAGGTATTCCCTTGGCCTAGCCTTGTAGAGTCTTCAGGACCATTCACCTACTACATACCTGTGAAGCAATGAACCTATGGATATCAGTACTGGCAAATATGTGAGTGTCTGTGTGTGTGTGTGTGTGTGTGTGTGTGTGTGTGTGTGTGTGTGTGTGTGTGTGTGTGTGTGTGTGTGTGTGTGTGTGTGTGTGTGTGTGTGTGTGTGTGTGTGTGTGTGTGTGTGTGTGTGTGTGTGTGTGTGTGTGTGGAATTGAATGCTTGTGAGAACATTCACACTTATTACACCTCCCATTGCCCTACTTTAGCATGCCTGCTGATTTCAGTCACCTTGAAAAAACCTCTGGCCACGTTTTTGCTCGTTAAGCTCTGTGGCACTTGCAATAACTGCGTAATACTGTAGTGTAGCAAACTAGTTAGGTAGAAGTGCTAATCCTGGTCCTGGCAAATGTGATAATGTGTGTGTTTGTGTGACAGAGTGTGTGTCTTGGTTGATACTTGATTTTGTGGACATTCACACTTACTACACTTCCCTTACCCCTCCTTTAGCACTGCTGCTGATGTCACTTACTTTCAAAGATACATTTGGACAGCTCTCCAACATGAAAGTTCTGTGAAGCATACAATAACTGTGTAACACTGTAAGAGCAATACATAGCCAGGTAGGGGTTTGAGACTCAGTACTGGTAAGTGTGTGTGTGTGTGTGTGTGTGTGTGTGTGTGTGTGTGTGTGTGTGTGTGTGTGTGCGTGTGTGTGCGTGTGTGTGTGTGTGTGTGTGTCATCAGTATCCTGTGTGGGTGTTGGGGTGATTGTGTAATGACAGGATTCATTGTAGTGTAGGTTTTGCTACATTTTTATATTGAAGACCTATATGTCCCAATGTCCACATTACAAGGCCAACAGTTTTCAAACACCGTAGATGTTGTTGTAGACAATTCAGTCATAAATGTGTACTGCCATGTACAATTACTATGTGACAGATTGGATTAGTAAACAATATAGGCAACCATTATAATAGCCGGATACCAATCTCCACCCATGGATCATACACAAACACACTTGGCTCTTTCTCCCTTCCTTTCTTACGTTTTCTCTGTCTCTCTCTCTCTCTCTCTCTCCCTCTCTGGTAGATGTGAAAAAATACATCTGTTTTGCATTGGCAGCAGCTTGACTTTTGTAGGTAATGCTCATGATCAGCTGATGGCCTGCACACGAATTGGAGTCCTCCATGTACTAACTGCATGTGGAACAGCTGTGGTATTATTCCTATAGCCAATTGCATGGAAACACACTCCTATAACTAAGCACTTCATGTGGGTGTTGGTCTTTTTCCTTCACTATGAGCAGGACTTCATGTGGGTGTCTGACAAACAGCATCATAGAGGGTAGCTGGAAATAACTCTTACAACAAACACTGTGGAGACAGGCCAACAAACATGAGGGGAATGTTCCAGACATGGGTACAGAATGTAAGTATTGCTGTTCTACATTTGAAGTAATGTTGGTTTAACAGGGTTTGCATGGATATGGCTAATTTGCATGATTTAAAGTCTGGCATGACAGCGTTATGTGGTTGAGGAAACTCACCTGTAGGGTTATCTGCAGACTGACCAAAGTTTGTAGTCTTAGATGTGATGTGTTACTCACAAATTTCCTGTGTTTAGAAATACAGTAGCATACTCTGATGATTGCAGTCAGTAAATGGTGACATTCATGTGTGTTACTGACTTCATATCCCTCAGAAGAGATATGTCACAGCAAACCCTGTTACACCAGAAATGTTCTCAGTTTATCACAGCAATATGTCAATATTGGCTCTGTGTTTCTGCCTCTGTACCCCAAGTCTGTCAACCTTTGTCCATATGCCATGCAGTAAAAGGTGCATATGTACAGTATATCATTATTTACTGACATCATTCCTGATAACAAGCCAGTGATATATCAGGCTGCCAGACATGTTATGTATAGTAGGCCTTATATTTGAGGACAAAACCAGGACATTCTGTTGTAGTCTGTACATTAGTGAGTTCTATGTATTTATGGTGATTGTTGACAGAGTGTCAGTATTTGTAGTGGTGTATTGTGAATATGTTACTTGGCCTGTGTGCAGACTGTGGTAGATGTCAGTGTTCTTGGTCCTGTTCTATCTGAAGTTGCATGCTGCTCCAGTTTCTGGTACCCTATCAACATATATGTTTGTACAGCCAGACTGAGACATGTCCCATACCACAGTCAGGCTACACTGTGAATAGGGCCAGTATATGTAGGGGTAGTGTGTGAGTGGCGAATATGAGTATGATTTTGTTCACACAGTCCATATACTGTACTGTTAAGTAGGCTTGCCATAACAAGACTTTGACTGTGTTGAGATTGGTTGTGGGTATGCACTTTCACACTAGTGTCTGTTACTCAGTGCTCTTACATGCCTGTAGTGCCTGCTATATTTGCAATTACATGTGTATTCCCCATAGGAAACTTGGGACAGTGTTGTGGCAGTCTGCCTGTAGTTTAGACAGAGCTTGGTGACATTCCTAACAGCTCATTGTATTTACATAGTGTGATGTTACGTCCAGATATTTGTCAAATGTGCTGTTGCCTGGCCACCATACGTGTTATGTATTTCTGAAAAGCAGTGGGATGCTGTAACGATGTATGTCACTAACTAGTTGGAAGTATGTGAGCTTGGGACCTCTGCTCCTCCAGTTAATATGTGTTAGGACAGACAGGAGGGTGTGAATGCATCAACTGTGTGAGCTTATCTACTCCAGTATTTGTGTTATATCCCCATTTTCATGGCTGTAAACATCCCCTTTGCCATGCTTGGTCCACATGTCTTGCACTAAGGAGTTCTGTGTATACCTCTGGACTGACCAGATTGTTTCAGACTGTCCATGTTTATTGGTCATACTTCTGCTGTATTCCCCAGGATCATTACTGTGATTTGTGTGGTACTTCATTATGATGATTTTATGATGTCTGTCACTAACTGATGGTGTACATGTCAGTTTCAGAAGAGCCTTCCTGCACCATGTTTGTTGACACAACCCCTGTTACTCTATCAACATTCTGCATTTATAACTGCAATACTTACATCACGTTCCCTTGCACTAAGATGTTGTGAGATGACTCCACTACATGCTATGGACATATGTTATATATACACACACACACATATATGCATATATATATATATATATATATATATATATATATATATATATGTGTGTGTGTGTGTGTGTGTGTGTGTGTGTGTGTGTGTGTGTGTGTGTGTGTGTGTGTGTGTGTGTGTGTACATGCATACATAGTTCTACACACACACACACATATATATATATATATATATATATATATATATATATATATATATATATATATATATATCCATATCCTTATGTGTAAACATGAGTGTTGTATATACCTTCTCAGATGTATCCCACCATATTTATCTGATATGTGTATATTTAGATATACAAACATGACTGATTCAACACTTTTTTCAATAACAAGTAGTAAACAGTTGTAGAAGTCAAAGCATTTGTTCACTACTATTCAGTATGTGTACAGAATGATATATTTGAACAATTAACAGCCAATTGTGCAGCTCAGATGGCTTAGTGGTTAAGTGCTGTGACTATAGTCTGCAGGTTTTGGGGTTCAAGACCTGCCAGGACTGTTTGTTTTGTTACTAGGCAGAACAAGGACTGTCGGATACCGAGTGGTTAAGGTAGTTTGGAGCAGCTTTAAGTGGGTTTGCATGGGTTTGCTTGATGGTATATGCTGCTAACGTACGGTTAAACGATAGGGCGCTTACATCATGTAGGCTTCGCTTACCAGTGCACAAATCTGCTTAGCATTTACATTTAAGCAATGTTTACACCTGCTAAGCATAACTCAGCACTGTTAACCAGTGATCACATTCTAGTCTGATAAAATAGAAGGGTAATGAGATCTTTAATTAGTATATTTAATTCCATGTACATAACATCCTTCTATGTGCTGTCATAACAGTATCACGTGGTGTGAGTATACTGTATGGGATACCTGAGTATACACGGCTAGTACCACAGTCTTTTCTCTTTGTATGTGTTTCATACATGGGTAGTATCCCAGGTTATATGCACTTGCACTTGCATGTATTGTATCATTACGTTACTACTTTTAACAGTGCTTTTCCAAGTAAGAGTAAATTGCAGGTTGTAGTACTGGAATCATAAACCCCTGCATGCAGAACTGACTATCATGTTCCTGGTGTGTGAGCTGTATGTTATTAAGTATCTCCTACTAGATATTGATCTGATATGTGGATATTAACTGCAGACTATTATGTGTTTAGAACATGTCATTGAGAGCTGCTGTCATGTACATGCTTGTCTGTCAAAACATTCATCCTAATGCATAACCTGTTGGCAAGCTAATTTCTGTCTGTCCTCTGTACAGATGTGCAGATGTCATGTATCCATCTTGGCTGCTTTTAGGCAATCTCTGATTGACTGACACTGACATTTCTGACCAGGTGTGTTATGAATGTAACAGCTAGGAAACCTCACCCTGTATGCACCGCATGCCATGGATACCTCAACCAGATTACCACAGTTAACAGAACATGTTGGGTGCAGGTCTCTAACCCCGTCACTGGCCATGTTATGTAATATATGGTGCATACATGTCAATTTGAACACCTCACTGGCCCTCTGCAAGAGAAAACCAGATGATTAGAAGTCTAATTTAACTGTCACCCTGGGGATCACTCAAGTGGCATCAGTTGATAGATGGCCTGCTGACAAATGTCTGGTGGCATGATACTAGTATACCCACATGCCCTACTTTTCTCATTTCTCCATGGACATTAGCCTGGTACACACCTTGGAACACCTGCACCAATGGAACTCAGTACTGACAAATGTGTCAATGTGCATTACTGAGAATAACAGTGTTTGTGTGTTTGTAAAATTGTAGTTGAAAATACTCTGAGGGCCTTCTCACCCACTACACCACCCATTGCTATACTTAGAATCTGCTACTGCTGTAATTGACATTAAATGAACCTTGTTACACTCTTCACCCTAAGGGCTACCTGGAGCTTGCAGTACCAGCATAACACTGCACTACAAATGGGTAGATAGGCATGGGTTACCCTCTGAGTCCTGGCAAGTGTGTGTATGTGTGTGCAATTGTGTGTGAGCATTCATATTTGTAGGAGAATGTGCATATTTGTAGGAGACAGCATTCTGAGGCCACATTCTCCAAATAAAATAAACCTTGCCATACATTATAAGGGATAGTGATGTTGCTGACATTAGGAGTCATGACAACCCTCACCCTAGTATCCCCTGTGGCATGTGCAATAAATGCATATCACTGTAGTAGCACTTATTAGGTGTGTATTGCAGTTCTGGTCAATCTGTGATTGTGGGTATGTCAGAGTATTATCATGGGTTTCAGTGAGTACAATATCCAATGTGGGGTGTGGGTGCTGTGTATACTGTCTATACACCATGGTACCCCCAGTACATGTCCTAAGGCCCACTGTATGAGGACCACTGTCACCATCAACCATACAGGTAAATGATTACACTATCCAGGCCAATGATGCATGTGCTGCATGCAAAATTCCTGTAACAGAATGGACTCACTGACAAGGTAGTTAGCACTGCTAAACCCAGTTCTGTCAAATGTGTCTATGACTGTATATGTTTGTCAATGTGTATATGACAGTATGTCATACTATGTATTGTTCATTAACACAAGTACATCCCCCATTAGCATACTGTACAAGATCTGGTGATGTTCTTCACTTAACAGGAAACTCAGGACACACCTTACCCTAAAAACTCTGTGGTGTATACAATTAAGGCCAAATACATTAGTAGCAATAAGTACCTAGGTAGGGGTTCTACTCTCAGTGTTGCCAAGTAAGCATGTGCGTATGTGAAGGGATCTACTTCAGTATGCAGAAAATATATGTCCCAGGTGATCATTTGCCTGAGAACTAACTGGCAAAAGGTAACATTTCAAAGCAATTATCTTGTGGAAATACATTCAATCAAAACTAGTAGTGGATGTGTAAATGCCCTCTTCCCCACTGTGCAGCTGTTCACTGATACTGGCATTGGTATACATACATGGCTGTAGATGTTGTGGGCACAGTCACCCACATTGGGGTCATTGTGTGTATTCCCCTGCTTAGTGTGCCGTTAGACTGTACAGTTCATGTTAACAGGTTAAGTAGTTGTTAATCAAACTATGCTTGCTTCTACACCACCCCACACCCTCCAAAGTGGGGGGCTGTGCCACCCACACCAGCACACCTATGTTTACTAACTAGAGGGTTGCACTACATTGGGGAAGAGGACATATACCCTGCCAGTACCATTGTCAATGACATTAAAA
Source organism: Protopterus annectens (assembly GCF_019279795.1). Lineage (NCBI taxonomy): Eukaryota > Metazoa > Chordata > Ceratodontiformes > Protopteridae > Protopterus > Protopterus annectens. Next base: position 1,752,661,893 of record NC_056737.1, on the reverse strand, counting down.
TGGTGGGCTGATTATTTACTGATGTGATGTTTTGGCAATTTAGTCGTAGTGGAATTACATAGGCCAAAATTAGTTCACTGCATTACATAGGCCAAAATGAGTTCACTGCAAATTGAAGTACATCCGTATGAACAATATTCTCTGCGTGTTGCATTTGGTGTTGTTCTCAAACATTTGGTGTGTGCCACCCAGTATACTTACCATTGTCCACTGTAGAAGAGCTGCTTACATCAGCCACCATGCACTCACCTGTATACACCCCTCAGACCTATCAGCCATGTGGAACATGCAGTAACTGTTATACAGACCTGTTACCTGTGTTCAGCTGCACCCTGGTTACGACACAGTCAATTTGTCATTACAGTGCCACACCCCTTGTAGGAAAGGACAGTAGACCAACATCCTGCTGACACATAGCCACCTAGAACACAAATAGAATACATTATGGAGACCACAATCAGTCAGTATTAATAACAGCTATATTGCATCATGGATGGACAGCTACACACCCTGATGAGTAAGCATTAATCATTCCAACTGAAAACATGTTAAACAGCATTACAGTGCTAAACCTTAGTACATTCACGCTTTGCATCTGAACCGAATTAGCATGCCCCTGCATCGATGGTATGGATGACAGGGATGTGGCACAAGTATTATCATATGCACAGGGTGTGTTGTGGGTTTGCCAAGAGGCCTGGGCTGAGCCATTTGCTTGACATCATGTGCGTGGGTTATGGGGTTCTTTATTAAATGGGCTGTGCAGATGTGTGTGTGTGGGTATGAAGGTGCCCTAGCTGTGTTGGTAATGTGTGTGTATGTATGCACACATTTCTGCCATGTGGCTGCGCTATACAGGAGTTTGTTGTTCAGCTGCAGACCGTACATGGCAGGATGTACAGTTCACCGTGTCTGGCCATGAACATGGGAACTGTGCCTGCCAGGGGTTCTATGGGCACTACCAGGCAGAAGCCCAGATATGGTACTCTCCCCTGATGATGACACTTGTCTGCTGGATCCATGTCCCTCTTGTGACCAGTCAGGACCATGTGCACGTGGTCTGCTGTGTTGTGGTGTGGATAGCACCCTCCCTGCAGTACTGGTGTTGGTGCTGCCACTACGGGAGTGGCTGTGAGTTGTTGCATGTCCATGTAGACCTCCTCCTGTTGGTGTTGTTGACATATGTCCACATGGCGGACGCCCTACTCCCACCACATGCTCTACCACAGACACTACATGGTTGAGGATTCCTACCATCTCACCCAACCATCTATCCATGACCTCTACAAAATTACGATGGGTACCTGCAAGATCATGGATGTTGTCATGTACAGCAAAATGAGTAGCCCTTTGGAGCCTCAGCCTATCTCTGATGTAATGCTCCATATGTGCTGTTCCTCCATGATGGCCCAAAAAATGGCATCTGGTGACACCTGCTGTGGCATTTCTGACAGGATCATGATGGTCAGTAGCCCTCCTATGAGCACCTCTGTACATCTGTGTTTGTGATACCTTGCTGGTCATCTGACTATGGCTGCTGTGTACAGAGCCACTTGCCATAGTCACCACACTTTCCTGTCCCATGCCACCATCTGCCAACTGTCCCACATCTATGGCCACTGGTGATGGGGTATGTATGGGCATTGTGACTGTGGGGATGGGTTGGATAAAAGTGTGATGTCAACCAAAGGCAGAGATTCAGCCCCTGACAACCTTGTCTATGCCTCACTATGCCTATCATCATCGTCAGAGTATGTATGGACACTAACATCAGTTTGCCTGCCGGAGGGACCCTGCCCCACCTCACCACCTGTGAGGGGCAAACAAAAAATGCAAATTATGGCCTGTACATTATGGTTTACTTCTCCACACTCACACACACACACACACACACACACACACACACACACACACACACACTTACAGGTGAGGAGGTACAAAGATATTTCACAGCTGTCTCCTTACTCAACAGTCAACATGCATGACATATGGCACTCAACAGCATGCACTGCAGCCATACTCAATCCTTGTTACCAGCATTATACATCTCTGTGATGCACGAGTTGTGTTAGTAGGTGATGCCCCTTCGCCTGGAACACACTGCCCCCATGTACACAGTATTACTGTGCACCTGTACAGCATACTGCATGTACTGTGCAATGTACCTCACAAGTGCACACACCATTGAATGTGTTTATGTGTGGCAATTATGTTTGTTCTGTTACTCACAGCCCCTATGTGTTTGTCTGACACATACCTGGGATGATATGAGGACTGATGTCAGTAATTAATGCCTGTCCTTTGATTTGCAGATCTCATCATCAGCAGTGCATGTATATGCAATAAAATCTGGTTACACTGACAACCTTCAAAACTTAATGTGGATATGAGGAGTGTACACATCCTTGTTGACATGCCATCCTATTTTATGATATGCAATGGGGTCACAATACTGCATTTGTTAACATTACACACACCTAATATGCGACATATGACCTGTGCAATCCAAAGCAGTATCAAACAAATGTGTTAGTCATGCAGATGCTGAATGAGATGCATACAATATGTGGTTTGCATAAGTGTGCACACCCTTAACACAATGTTTTTTTAAGCACCTGTTAAGTGAACTACAGCAGTCACTATTCCTGGAAGGGGTATACTAGCATGGCCCATTTTCACTTACCATTATTTAGTCACTCTGCCCTACAAATGTCCCCCAAATCTGCCAGATTGCAATGTCAGCTCATGTGTACAGCCCTTGGAGGTCACACAGTTGCTTCACTATTGCTGTAGAGTCAGGGTTATGTCTGGCACAATTTATAACCTTCACTGTGTTCAGATACAGCCATTCTTTGCAAGCTTTGGATGTATGCTTCAGTTCACTGTTGTGTTTCAAGCCGACACCCGTCCCCATCCTCAGCCTTATTGCAGATGCTTGACAACTATGGGCCACACTTGAGTGTTATTTTGCAGTGTTCCAAATTCCAAACACCATGTGTACCGGCCTAGTTCCAGCTAACTAACAGCAAACCTAAAGGTGTACACTGGCACCAGCAAGCTAAATATTGGGGAATGGTGGCCCTGAAGTGGGGTGAGGTGTTGCTTGTGCACCACATGTATCTTTATGAATACTGTATGGAGGTTTGAGCCTTGGTCTCATTACACCATTACATGCTGTAACACATACCTTTGGGAGACTTGATGTTATGCTTATGCTACCTGAAAAGAGCCCTGGATGATGTATCATGTGGGACAACTCTTCCATCGTATTACCTTAACTCATAGGCCACACTTATGCAGAATCCAGGCAATTGTCGACACAGGTACTGCACAGGCAATACTTGCTACACATTCCTGCAATTCCCTCAGTGCTGCTGCATGTTTCTGGGCAACCTCCAAGACCAGTTTACAGCATGTTTTGTCATCTGTTTTGGATGGGCATCTGTTTATTTTCTACATCAATGTTGCCCTATACTTCATACACACATAAATGACTGCCTGCACTGTTTGCCATGATATTTGCAATGGTGAGGAAAGGCTACTTTTCCCCACTCCTGAGTGGTACCTTTTGGATATGGGATCCATTTCATGGTTTGTAAGAAGTGTGCAATCCATGGCTGCATATGTTGCAGGTGAGTGGGCAAGTGTCATGGACATACTTCTTGGACAGCAGACCATGACTTGGTGTGACATTGAGGCCCTGTACTTGATGGAAGGTGTGTACTCAAGAAGAGTGAATGCTGTCAGTACATCACAAACTGCTTCCACAATATGTTTTGAGTGTGTGTGCACATATGCTTCCAGTGTTTGTTAAGGTATGTATTCCCCATATTTGTTGTTCTAACATCGGATTCCATATTACACATTCATTGCTCATGTTAGGATCACATTACAGGTTGTAAAAGTTGTGGAATGTGGTATTGTGATTTGCCTTTGTTTATATCAGGAACAGCTGCCATTGCAATAGTGGTGTATACACTGATGTAGCCACTGTATAAGGGTAATGCTTCAGACATGTCCGACTGTAGGCCATTTGTTCCACCATTATGTTCATCTCTGTCCACACATCTTGCACTGACAGGTTGTTAGGTATACTGCAGGACTATTACATATCCTTCAGATAAGCAACCATGGTGACCACTGTGATGCAGTGCAGTTAACAGTAGCAATAAGGGAACATGTACAGCATGCATTGTGGGTAGGTGTGTTAAATGTGTGCATGTCAAATAGCATGGCCATAACATGTCTGGTGTATTGGGAAACCTGAACAAAACAACTCCATACTCACCAGCTACAGGCAGCTGCCCCAATTGTATACCACAGGGACCTAAGTATTTGTGAGACAGAAGTAATGTCAGCAGCCACACCTGTGGCATTGGTACAGGGTGGGATCAGCATTTCAGCACTCCGACAGTAAAAAACCCACAATACTAGAGATTATGCACATCTGTTCATTACTACACTGCAACAACAGACTATCTTATCTGACATATGCATGTAGATACTTTACAGATGAAAATGGATAAGCAACAGTGGTCTAGTAATGTTCCCTGGGGCCTTACCTGCATGCTCCTCACCCATTGTATGGGTGGCAACCACCTCCACAATGCTGTCTTCAGCCTGCTGACTTGGCTGGCGGGCGGGTGCCCCAAGGCTGACAAGGAGCCCCTCAGCATGTGTCAGTGGGGGCTGGATGGCATGACCTCCACCTGTGGCTAGCTGGTCCCTCCTAACTGCAGCAGCACATTGATGGGCATGGGGGATCAGATTGGTGCATCGATGCCACACCTGCTCATAATTTTGCTTGTGCAGGCCAACATTGTTTACCCTGTGGACAAGCTCGTTCTACAGGGCGGTCCTCTCCTGCAGATCCTTGGCCCTGCAGCAGAAAAGGATGGCATGTTGCATGATGACTTACTGGATGATTGCATCATTTTCCAGGTTTGTGAATGTAGGCAGACATTCCTGGGACATCGTACCAAGAAGACATAAACAGCAAAAAAGATCACAGGACCTCATACTGTTGTCCAAGTGCATATCAACAGTGGATATTACTTGCAAATAATCCAGACTATACCATAACACTGTAGTCTAGCATGGCTTTGACATCTTGCATTACACTTCTGGCCCTGACCTGTACAGTTCCCCCAATGTTGGCCACTTAATGGCATAATCCTCTATTCACCATTCATTTCTGTGTAGAGGGATGACAGTGGCCATCTTCCATGTGGATGGTGTGTGGATGGTGGCATGTGTGTGTTTGACTGTTGTGTGTAATGAAACTGTGAACACATGCCTGTGTTCTTGTAGGAGGCAAACTGTGATGTTCTCATGGCCCATGGAGACTTGCTATTGGTGCCATCAGTCAACATTATGCCCATGTTCACCACTGATGTGGGCAGGAGTATGGGTGATTTGCATATCCCCCTGTACTAATGTTTTGCACAAGGTGCCACTGTTCCCACCTATCCTGTTTGAAACAGGTTGCCTGTATCCATGACATGTGTGTATGAGGTGTGCTTTACCCCCAATACAGGTTGACTTGTGTTACTGGCTCTGAGACTGTGTACATATGTGTAGACATGGTTGAAATTGACCTTGGTGGTTTGGATATGTCTGATTTCTAGTCATAGTCAGCCTTACAGGAAATCACCTTTGAACCTACATGCTTGCTCAGGTAGAGATGCACTTGCTTCCAAGTTTTGGTCTGCACCTATGTGTCCCTGTACAACCACTATAGCAACCTATTATGTGCTTTGTGTCTTGGTGGCTGTCCATCAAGGGGGATTACCCTATCGTTGGTGGAGGATGGTTGTACAGGTAAGATAGTGCTGATTCCATATAGCTACAGTGGATATGAAGTGTACACACCCCTGTTTCAATGCATGGTACTTGCGCAATTTGAACATAGGTTCATAGGTTCATACTAGGCTATCTGCCCGAGGGCATTTACAAGCCTAGCCCATAGTTTTGTGGCTTACGCCACCCCTTTAGTATGGGGAACTATACCCATTATTTTGCTGTGCCTCTGTTAAGCCTAGCCAATTGTCCCTTGTGAGACTCAAACCCTGTACCTTGTGTTTGTAAGGCAAATACCTTAACCATTAGGCCACCCTCCTAACTTGACCCCACAACAGCACAGCAACACAACCTCCACCTGTGATGTGTCCTATAGACTGCTCAGTTCAATAAGGAACATAACAACCTGTCCAATGGAAACATATAGGAATTAATACTCAGTACAGTAAGCCAGTTGAATGCGTGTGCACTCCCTTACACTGATATGTTGTGTAAACACCTGCTGAGATGATTACAACATCCATTTGTATTGGTTCGTACTCTAACATCATGTCATATCTTCACTTGGCAATAGCTGCTCACCTTCCATGAAACAGCTTTGTTTCTTTTTCAATACAATTGTACAGGTTATGTGTCACATTTGAGGTGAGAAATATTTTGACGTGACTTTCTGTGGTCTCGTCGGCATACAGCTACAGCAAACAGACTTGGCATTCCAACAGGGGTGTGTATACTTTGATACCCAGTGTATATGGGTGTTGATATAGCTGTTAGTGGTAGGCATGGACAGTGGGTCATAACACAGTTGTACACTTCTCTGATTACTACATGATAAGCATGCATACTGTAGTACCCATATCAGTGTTATGCCAATGCAACAATCAGTAGCAGTACACATTTTATTTTGTTGTATACAGTGACAGTAATTTACACAAGTGCAACATGCACATCCTATTTTCCGGACTTCTTGTCTCCAATATTACTACTTCTGTGCCTTTCAGCTGAACATACGCATAGATGCACATGCTCAGGGGATACCTGGTACACATTTGTGTTCTATGTCATTGCGGCATGCCGTGTTTACAGTCTTGCAGCTTAATTGTACGTCTCAACCTGTTATACCAGGACTTCTGGTCATTGGTCCACCTCACTGGGTGACAAAACTGGGAAGTTAATTTTGATAAAGTATCAATATAGCTGCCATAACACAAGTATATGTGTAAGTGACTACAGATATCTGTCACAACTGTGAACTTTGTCCAGAAGAACACTGTACAATTGAATGTTATTAATTCAATATATCACATGCAGTTTAACACACACTTCTGCAACAGTGCTTTACTATGCTCATGCCCTATATGGGTATCCTGCATTTACAATACAAATATGTATAATACTCATATTCACAAGTAACATATGGATATTTGCAACTTCCCATTAACTGGTCTAGCAGTGGCACAGACACGACTGTTTGACAGACACTCTAGTGGTTGCCATATGTGAGCTGCCCTTTCCCAGGGTGTGTCAGGCCCCTCAGCTGTGACTCAACCTATCCACATCTTAGAGCATCACATGTGGACAAAGCCTAACATTAAGGGAGATATATAGGTCCAGATCATAGATATGCCTATTACAAACCTATGACGTTTGTAGCATGATACATTTCGCATTACCATGACTGTTTTGAAGATGGTGGGGTCTGAAACTCATGTGTCTTTCATGACTTCATTACCTCCACCTTCAGCTATTTGCCAGACTAATATAAATGTTTGGAGGAGCAGAACAAACACTATGATGCCTAAACCTTGACATTCTGTGAAGATCTGCACAGTTGACAGGTATGGCCCACTGCAGACAGAGCCAGATGCTATGTCCATAGCATTTGTTCAGCAGGACATCATTACAGCAAGTACTGATGGCACACATACATCTTTCATAATCATCTACCCATTTTTACAGACCAAGTACTACATTCAGTTACATGCTTACATGTTTCACTTACCTGGTTTATCTTCAGGTTCCGTCTGTGTACAGGATGTCTTCTTGTTTCTTATTTTGAGGTTTCGTTTATGTGGGTTTTTTTTTTTGGTGTCTTTCTCTCTCTCTCTCTCTACTACTACTTTTACTGGGGTCGAGCTAGTTTGAATAGGTTAAAGCATGGCTTTTCTTAGGTGATGCTCATGTTCAGGTGATGGCCTCTGCACCAATTGCTGCTCCCCACTTGCTAATTGCATGCAGGCAGCTGTGTAGTTCTTCCAATAGCCAATGGCATAGCAACCCACTACTATAAATAACTGCATCATGTGGGTGTTGTACCTTTACCTTTCCTGTATGGAAGACAATTTTCTTGTGTGGAGGCAGCAGTGTTACAGACAGCAGGTAGGAATACATGTTACAACAGAACTTGTGGACACAGGCCAACTACATGTTTGTATAAGGTTCCAGACCTAGGGACAGTGTGTGAGTATTGTTGTTATATGCAATGAATACTGCTAGTTTTACAGGGTTTGTGTGTACATGCTAGTTTTGCATGGAATGCAGTCTGTCTGCATAGCTCTCAACTGTCGGTCTATCCACATGATGGCCAGAGGACTGGCTATTATGTTTTGTCTGTTCCTCACACAGGTCTTGTCCCTGACATATTGGTGGCATTCTCTCCATTGATTGCTAACAGTACATGGCAACATCCATTTGTGCTTCTGACTTCATATTCCTGAGTAAGGATATGTTGCAACCAATGCTGTAACAACAGCAAGATTTGCAGTGTATAACAGCAATATTTCAAATATGGCCCTGTGTCTCAGTGTCTGTCCCCCACCTATATACTAGGCTTTGTCCAGATGTCTTGCAGTAAGAGGTTGATAGGTATGGTCTATCATTATTTTGTGCTGACATTCCTGCTATTATTCCAGTGATGTTGTGGACTCCCACACAAGTTGTGGAGTAGGATCCATATATATGAGGGCTACAGCTGGACAAAACATGTGCGACCCTGTACAGTCTGGAGGTCAGTGAATAGAGAACACTGCTATATGCCCTTGTAAGAAAATTTATGGAGGAGGGGTATTAAATGTTTTTAACCTAGGCTGTTACAACATTTGAGGAATATCAGTAATAAGAAACATT
>NC_056737.1:1752585468-1752650468 GCF_019279795.1 Protopterus annectens | reverse complement strand
GTGAGAGAGGGGTGAGGACAACAATAATGTGTTGTGAAGCCAATTAGACCAGATTACATGTGTCCCGTGGACACCTGTGCAAAATGGATAGCTATGCATGTGGCAACATTTTTTGGGGGGAAAAGATTGCCCCTTTTTTTTAAGGTGAGTGTGGTATGTTTGGGAAGGATATTAGGTATATTTGGAGAGGCAGGCTGGGTAGGAACACAGACAAGACAGCATACAGGGGTGGTATATGGCACATGTGGGGGTAAACACCTTGGATGGGGAGGGGTGTTTGGAAATCGGAAGCCCATGATCCACCTAATGGAAACAGTGGGACTGAAGTTCTCACCTATGGGCAGTCACCACTGCACCTTCACGGCCCCAAAGGTGGCTGTGCTAGGGGCTCAGCAGAAGGGGCATGCTGACCCTCTAATTGTGCCACTCTGCCCTGAAGGTGGCATAGCAAATCTCCAAAACATTTACCTAAACAACCCCTTTTTTCATATACTAGAGGTAAAAGTATAACGGACATGGTGGTACATATAGCTTTTAATATGCCAACAATGGAAATATGAAGACACCTGTTAGTTATGGGAACTTTGAGATGTGGTAAATGTAGTGTGTATACACACATTGTTAATACAGTTAGAACTATTAATAATGTTAAATTTGAACCCAGGGGTATATTTTCCTGTGAAAGTAAAAGGGTAATATATGCTTTATGTTGCCCATGTAATCTACACTATATTGGGGAAACAAAAAGAATGTTTTGTGTTAGATTCATGGAATGCATAAGAGATGTAAGGAATCAAAGGAAAGATAAAATAAATTCTTCACATTTTAAAATAAAATATAATAGTGATGTTAGATTGTTACAAGGTACTATCTTGGAAAAAGTTAATTGTATTGAAGAAAATGAGGCTATATTGAAACAGAAATTGTTATATAAGGAAAGTGTATATATTTTAAAGAATAAAACTCTGGTTCCTAAGGGCTTGAACAATGAGTTAAATTGGAAGTGTTTGCTTTAAATTTAAAGTGTATTTAATTGATTAATTGAATGTAATTTGTAATTAAGTGTATAAAAGTATATTTTTTATGTGATTTTTTTTATTCCATGAAGGTGGTGACACCGAGGCGCTAGAATAAGAATAAAGAAGTTAATTTACTGTGTGGTTGCTCAGGTGGCCATGGTGGTGCAGTGGTTAGCATTGCCGCCTCACAGTAAGAGATCCTCCAGTTTGATTCTTGGCTGGGGTGCCTTCTGTGCGGAGTCTGCAAGTCCTCACTGTGGTCGCGTTGGTTTCCAACGGGTGCTCCGGTTTCCTCCCACATCCCAAAGACATGCTTGTAGGTGGATTGGATACTCTAAATTGGCCCTAGGTGTGAGTGTGTGCATGTGTGTGCCTTCTGTAGAAGGTTGGGTGCTGGGCTGGCAACTCGACACTGTAAAACTACACTGCCAATCTTGAGAGGATAGGTGATCCGCTGTGGTGACCCCTATCTGGGAAAAAGCCGAAAGAAGAAGATTTTACTGCATGGTTGCTCCTTGAAATAGTTCAACATTCACTTTTGCTTCCTTATTTGGATCTTGGTTGTTATATGTGACCCTCTAATTGTGCCATGCCACCCTCAAGCTGGCATAGCAGATCTCCAAACTCCCTTCAGAGCAAATCCTCTAAATGGCTTTGGGGTGACAAGTTCCTGTCCATGCCCACTCCTGGGGGAGGACGAGCCCCATCCCCTGAGGCAGTTCCACCCAAAGGAGATGTAGGACCAGTGGGCAATGAGGTCCCAGGTTTGGTCCCAGATGTGCTGGGGCCCAGTGCTATGGCCAGATGAGGTGGGAGTGGTGGGTCCGCTGGGACCAGCCTTCCAAAATGTGCTATGGTGTTAAACTTTTAAAACATATGTGGGTTAGTAATGGTCAACACAATCCAGGATTAGTTATAACAGCATGCATAAATATTCCCATTAACCCAAAACAACAGATTTGGAACAGTTGCACAGCAAACAGAACACATGCATATATGGAACCACAGTGGCCATTACAACAGCATGCAGGTTACATTGATAGCAAGAGGCTACCAATGATAGTATTTCAACATGGAACATTAATATAAACAAATTTCAATATTTGTTGAACAATAGGACATATGTCCCAGCAGTAGGTTTGGTGTAAAACATACCTATTTATTTGTGTGTTTAGATTATTGTTGCAGATATGATGGGTGGGGGGGGTGATGTCACTGAACAACTTGTATATCCTTGCAGTACTCACAACTTTAATGATCATTGCTCTAATCATTATTTTACAGGTGTTATTACAATACCCTATGGCCTTGGTTTGGGCAGTGGTATGTTTGTAAACAGTGTATACTTCAACTTTCTTGTAGTTAAATTCTACTTCTCTTATCTGGTAGACCCGTGGAGGGAATGTTTGTTAACACTATCTGTTTCTACACATATTCCCAGATTCCTAGTTATAATTCTGCACATACCTCTCAACCTCTTCATGTAAACAATCTGTAAAAAGCTTGACAAACTGGGGGTACAAACAGGGACATATTTTAAATATTGTTCTTATAAACATTTAGAAAATTGCCAGGGTAGCAGGATTTGTTTTAATATACATTTTCTGAAGTATCTGAAGGCTGAAACTCAAATGTATGTCATTATTTAGTGACTACAATCCTGAGATCATCCCAGTGATTTGCCAGGAAAATAGAGGAACAGGCCAAAAATATGAGGCAAATATCTGGACATTCTGCAGAAATCTGTACATTTGAGAGGTATGATTATGCATAGAGCTTACTACCACTCCCGGGATTTGAACCATGGTTGTGTGTGCTAAAATTACAACAATTTGGGTTTCATCAGAGTGAGCTATTTAGAAAATGTGGCGTTTTCCTTTCGTGTTTTCTGTATAAGTCTCTCTTGGTTGTACAATCTGACCTTGTAATTACAGCATTCTTATACAGACATTCCTAGACAAATTTTTTATGTAGCCCAGTGTGAGAAACAGTTGACACAACAGCACAATTCACATACCAGATCTTAGTGAATGCAGCATGTGAGGTCATACAATACCAGAGAAAACATAACCAGTCCAGGATTTAGAACTTTATTGCCAGGCAGTTACACTTTTATTTAAATATGACCTATATGGGACTTTTACTGTCATATTGTCTGGTTTATTCAGTGGAAACCATACACATTTTTTATAGTGGCAGGTGACATTTTACTCCTTTATATTTATTTGGTATGATTACTACAAGCAGGATTGTTACTCACCAGCCTCACGAAGCAGCCTTTGCAACCTGTTGGCATGGGCTTTCTGGTTCACAGCCTGCTCAGCTGCAGCTGTAATGAAAATTGAGAAACATTTATGCATACCTATCCATCACATACACTCGCTGGACTTTGGTAAACAATTATTGTTATGAATACTTACACACTACTGGGACATCTCCCCTGTCTCTTGCTTCTTGGACCCACTGTTCCAAGACCTCCCTCTTCCTCCGTTTCAAGCCAGCATAGTAGTGCTGGACCTGTTCACCAGTCCGAGAGATACCTGTGGCACTGGTGAGATCATGGGCAAGACTTTCCCAGGCTTCTGCTTTATATTGTGAGCCCTGGTACTGGTCCTGCAGCAGTCTCATGTCATGTTTTTTGTACCAGGAGTCCTACCATGGCCTTGGACTCCTGTATGCCCCAGCTCTGTACCCAGAAGTGCATGCCCTCTCCAACTCATGCCATAATGCCTACAGTGGAGAGCTACAACCAGTTATGAGCTGTATTCCCACCTATGGGGTTTAAATATGGCTAATTTCCTGTCCTTTGCCATGATTGGACAGTTTTGAAAATGCTGAGCTAAGCTAAGCTGAGCTACTGGCAAACCTGCTTAGCTAAATTTGGCAGTGCTTAAAGGGACAGGTTCAGCATTGCTTAGCAATGGGCAAATCCACTTAGCTGGGATATCCATTGCTTAGTATTCATATGTACATAATGCTTACACCCGGTCAACATAGCTGTGCAGTGCTTAGCATTGCTTATGATTTATTACATTGGTCTACTACCTGTATGGGATTGATTCATCATTCATTACATAATATTAGATTTATTTACCTTCCCTGACATCCCCCAATGTGGTGTGATTAATTTATTCTTGTGTGATAATACTGTATGGGGCACTTGTGTTTATATGGAGATTCCACTACTTTATTACACTGACACCTCACATCTGGACCTAATACACTACTCTGGTTGAGGAAAAATCAGTTACTTCTTACATAAATATGCAAAAAATAAAATGTTTAATGTTTACACATGGCTATGGTGAGGCTCAAACCATGAATGACTGCATGCAAGGTGTACATTCTGACCGCTACATTATTGCACTTCTGCTTATGTTGGCTGTCTATTGCTTTTTAACTTACCATGGTGTTTCAGCTTAGCTAACCATAGCTAAGTAATGGGCACCCCTGTGCAGCTATGCTTAAACTTTATTGCATGTATAGAAAAAATGTATTTGTTGTGTTTTTTTATTTGTACCCTTTAGAATATCTATGCTAATGCTGAACCTGTTATTCTCTCAACTTTCTGCTTTGTGGGACAGTTGTCCCTTATGGCTTTGTCCACATTCCTTACTCAGACAGGTTGGGAGGTGTGCACTATGTGTTTATGCTAAATCTGTTATTCTATCGACTTTTGGCTTGGTAGGGATGATTGTCCCTTATGGCTTTGACCATATTTCTTACCCTGACGGGCTAGGGTGTTACGAGCATTCTCGCTCGTTTTAAATTGCTGAACGGCAATTCTGGAGTGCAGGGAGCATGTGCATTGTGAGAGCTCTACTCTCAGACATACCCCCTGCAATCGTACATGGAACTGTGTCTATTTTACAGCATGGCAGCACCCCTTCATACATATGCATGGTGTGCTGCCATGCTGATCAGGAACAGTCCCTGCCATGCTGATCAGGAACATATCTTATTCCTGCAAGACTGCTTGCTGAATCCGGGGGACTATGTTTTACTTGTATTGTGCTTTTAATTGCATATTGAAATTTGGAAAGAGACCACAGGTGTGTCTCTTGTGTGTCACACAGACATAAGAACAGGTTGATTAAGAAGTCACACAGAAGAAAGAACAACCTAATTAAGGTAAATTATCTGTGACCTGAGGAGGTGGAGATAGGAACTAAACCTTATATTTAAGGGGTAAAATAAAACATTACAAAGCTTTACTAGAAAACCTAATCCAGACTCTGCCACAACTTGCTGTGAGGGAAAGGTTAGCTTGCTTTTGATTTCTTGTATTTTGCATGACTGTATTGCTGGCTTCTATTTTGTATACTGTGATTTGTTTTCTTTATACTGTGTTTTACTTGTATCACACTTTTAGCTGCATATTAAAACTTGGAAAGAGAGCACAGCTGTGTCTCTTGTAAGCCATATAGAAATTAAAAAAGGTCAATTAAGGAGTCACACAGAAGTCAGAACAGGTCAATTATGGTAATTATTTGTGAAGTGAAGGGGTGGAGCTAGGAAGTAAATCTTCAATTTAAAGGGTAAAAAAAGCATTTCAAAGCTTTATTGGAAAAGATCATGCAGGCTCTGCCACAAATTCCTGTGAGGTTAAGTTTAATTTGCTGTTGTTTCCTTGTATTTTGCATTAGTTTATTACTTTCTTCTATTTAGTTAGTATGGTGTAATTTGTTTTCTTTACACTGTGTTTTACTTATACTCTGCTTGTAATTGCATAATTAAACTTGGATGGAGACCACAGCTGTGTCTCTTGTGAGTCACACAAAAATTAGAACAGATCAATTAAGGAGTCACATAGAAGTGAGAACAGGCCAATTCATGTTCATTATTTGTGAACTCAAGGGGTGGAGCTAGGAACTAAACCTTCTATTTAAGGTGTAAAATAAAACATTTCAAAGCTTTACTGGAATATATCACCCAGACACTGCCACAACATGTTGTGCGGCAATGGCTATTTTACTTTTGCTTTCTTGTATTTTATATTACTTTATTCCTGCTTCTTTTTTGTACAATCTGATTTGTTTTAACTAAACACTGTTTACTTGCATGCTGCTTTCAATTGCAGATTACAACTTGGAAAGAGACCACAGTTGTGCCTCTTTTGAGTCACACAGAAATTAGAACAGGTCAGTTACAGAGTCAACAGAAGTTAGAACATGTCAATTAAAGTTAATTATCTATGAACTGAGGCCAATGGGATTAGTAATTAAATGTTCTAGTTACGTGGTAAAATAAAACATTTGAGAGTTTTACTGGAAAAGCTCTCTAAGAGTCTGCCTTTGCTTGCTGTGAGAGGAAGGTTAGTTTGGTTTTCTGTTATGTATTTTGTATTGCTTTATTGACTTCTGTTTTGTATACTGTGATTTATTTTGTTTACACTGAGTTTTACTTGTATTCTGCTTTTAATTGCATATTAAAACTTGGAAAGAGACCACAGTGGTGCCACTTTCGCATCAGACTGACATTAGAACAGGTTAATTAAGGAGCCATACAGAAATTAGAATTGATCATTTAAGGTTAATTATCTCTGAACTGAGGGATTGGAGCTAGAAACTAAACTTTCCATTTGAGGGATAATATAAAATGTTTCAAAGTTTGACTAGAAAACCTCACCCAGACTCTGCCAGGAATTGCTGTGAGGGAAAGGTTAGTTTGCTTTTTCTTTCTTGTATTTTGCTTTACTTTTTGCCACCTCCTATTCTGTATACTTTGATTTGTTGTCTTTAGACTATGCTTTACTTGTATGCTGCTTTTCACTGCATATTAAAACTTGGAAAGGGTTAGACCTGTGTCTCTTATGAGTCACACAGAAATTGGAACAGGTCAATTAAGGAGTCACACATAAGTTAGAACAGGTCAATTAAAGTTTATTATCTGTGAACTGAGAGGTATGGAACTGGGAACTAAACCTTCTATTTAAGGGGTAAAATAAAATGTTTCAAAGATTTACAGGAAAAGCTCACCCAGACTCTTCCGCAACTTGCTGTGATGAGAAAGTTAGTTTGCTTTTAGTGTCTTGTATTTTGTATTACTTTATTTCATTCTTCTATTTTGTATATTGGGAATTGCTTTAATTACATTATGTTTTACTTGTATTCCACTTTTAATTCAATATTAAAACTTGGAAAGAGACCACAGGTGCGTCTCTTGTGTGTCACAATGCAATTTAGAAAGAGGATTTATGAACATTTGTATAGGATTAAGGTGCAAGACACCAAAAATGCCTTATACAGACATATAAAGGAGCATGGTGATACTCATACATTTAGATTTGCCATAATTGATCAGGTAGTTATTTTACCACGGGGTGGTAATTTCAAAGCACTCCTTGGGAAAAGAGAAAGTATGTGGCATTTGATGACTAATGCCACCAAATTTGCTGGTATTAATGAATTTATTTCTATTAAACCTCTATTGCAGTTATCATAAGATGTATTGTTATGATGAATTTCAACTGATATAAATCCAACATGTAGTATGTGTGATATGCGATGTTAGTGACACATTTAGTCTTTTTATACTCATTCTTATGTATGTTTTCATATATTATACATCCATGACATGTTATGGTGTTATGACTTCTTTATTGACATTTCGTGTAGTGTGCATTCAGTGCAGTTTGACCTTCAGTATTTTTCAGGCAGAGTTGTTTTTATAGTACATATATTGTGTACATTTTTATGTCATTATATTTTTTATATTTTTTATAGTAATAACACATTTGTATAGTTAATCTATTAAATACAATTTTTGGTAGTGGTTATTATTAAATTTTGTATTTTAATTAACGAACATTTTTTAGTTTATTGGTGGAAAAGTATTTTATTGTGGTGTTAATATATTATCTGCATTGGCACTTTAAAAGGAAGTGATTGTTTAATTACCAATGAATTTTGGCGCCAAAAAGTTTTTAAATATGTATTTTTTACTAATGTTAATTGGTCTGAAGAAGTCTGCCTTGCAGATGAAAGCATTTACCACGTTATATAGTGTACTTCAATAAACAGTTTTTTATTCCTTGTACCGAGTCCTATTCACATCTTGAATGTCAACCTAGCAGAGACGGATGTCTGTCTCATAGTTTTGTTTCAAGTGAGAACAGGTTGATTAAGGAGTCACACAGAAGTTAGAACAAGCCAAATAAGGTTAGTTATCTGTGACCTAAGGAGGGGGAGCTAGGAACTAAACCTTCTATTTAAGGGGTAGAATAAAATATTACAAAGCTTTACTAGAAAACCTCACCCAGACTCTGCCACAGCCTGCTGTGAGGGAAAATTGACTTTGCTTTAGATTTTTTGTCTTTTGTATTACTGTATTGCCAGCTTGTATTCTGTATACTGTGATTTGTTTTCTTTACACTGTGTTTTATTTGTATTTTGCTTTTACCTGAATATTAAAACTTGGAAAGAGAGCACAGCTGCATTGCTTGTGTGCCACATAGAAATAAGAAAATGTAAAATAATGGGTCACACAGATATTAGAACTGGTCAATTGTGGTTAATTATCTGGGAACTGAAGGGGTGGAGCTAGGAAGTAAACCTTCTATTTAAGGGGCAAAAAAGATTTCAAGGCTTTATTGGAGCAGCTCACCCAGACTCTGTCACAAGTTGCTGATAGGGAAAGGTTAGATTGCTTTTGCTTTCTTGCATTTTCTATTGCATTATTGCCTTTTCTTTACTTTGTACACTTTGATTTGTTTTCCTTAGACTGAGTTTTACTTGTACTCTTCTTTAATTTGCATATTTAAAATTGGAATGAAACCACAGCTGTGTCTCTTGTGAATAATACAGAAATTTGAGCAGGTCAATTAAAAAGTCACACAGATGTTAGGAGAAGTCAGTTAAGGTTAATTATCTGTGAATTGAGGGGTTGGATCTAGGACCGAAACCTTCTATTTAAGTGGAAAAATAAAATGTTTCAAAGTTTTAGTGGAAAATCTCTCCCAGTCTCTGCAACAAATTGCTGAGAGGGAAATGGTAGTTTACTTTTCCTTTCTTGTATTTTGTATTAGTTTATTGCCACCTTCTACTTTGTATATTGTCATTTGCTTTCTGTACACTGTGTTCTACCTGTATTCTGATTTTAATTGCATATTAAAACTTGGAAAAAGACCATAACTTTGTCTCTTGTGCATCAGACAGAAATTTGAACAAGTTAATTAAGGAGTCACAAAGATGTTAGAACTGGTCAATTAAGGTTAATTACCTTTGAGCTGAGTGGAGTGGAACTCTTGAGCTAAATGTTCTATTTAAGGGCTAAAATGAAACATTTGAAAGTTTTACTAGAAAAGCTCTCCCAGACTCTGCCATGACTTGCTATGAGTGGAAGGTTAAATTGCTTTTGATCTCTTGTATGTTGCATTATTTTGTTGCAATCTTCTGTTTTGTATAGTGTGAATTGTTTTTATTACACTGTGTTTCACTTGTACTCTGGTTTTAATTGCATATTAAAACTTGGAAAAACACCAAAGCTGTGTCTCTTGTGAGTCATATAGAAATTAGTACTGGTCAGTGAAGGAGTCACACAGGAATTAGAGCATCAGTTAAGATTAATTATCTGAGAAATGAAGGGAATGAGGAAGGAACTAAAGGGGTAAAATAAAGCATTTCAAAGTTTTATTGGAAAATCTCACACAGAATCAGCCATGAATTGCTATGAGGGAAAGGCTAATTTGCTTTTGCTCTCTTGTATTTGCTGTTACTTTGTTACCTTGGGGTAGTTTGTGTACTGTGAATTCTGCTCAATGCACTGTGCTTTACTTGTATTATGCTTTTGGTTGCATATTAAGACTTTGAAAGAGACCACAGCTGTGGTTCTTGTGTGTCTGACAGAAATTATAATAGATCAATTAAAGAGTCACACAGAAATTAGAACTTATAAATTAAGGTTTATTATCTGTGAACTGAGAAGTGTGGAATTAGGAACTAAACATTTTATTTAAGGGGTAAAACAAAACAATTTAAAGGTTACTGGAAAAGTTCACCCACACTCTGCCACAACTTGCTGTGATGGGAAGTTTAGCTTGCTTTTGCTCTCTTGCATTTTGTATTACTTTATTTCATTCTTCTATTTTTATACTGTGAATTATTTTCATTACACTCTATTTTATTTGTATTCTGCTTTTAATTGCATATTAAATCTTGGAATAAGATGACAGCTGGTTCTCTTGAGCATGAGACAGAAATAGAGCAGGTCAATTAATGAGTCACACCAAAGTTAGAACAGGTCAGTTAAGGTTAATTATCTCTGAAGAGAGGTGGGTGGAACTTGGCACTGAATGTTTATTTAATGGGTAAAATAAAAAAATAAAGCTTTACTGGTAAAGCTCTCCTAGAATCTGCCACAACTTGCTGCTACAGGAAGTTTAGTTTGCTTTTTCTTTCTTCTATTTTATATTACTTTATTTCTTTTTTCTATTTTGTAGACTGTGAATTGTTTTCATTACACTATGTTTTACTTGTATTATGTTTTTAAATGCATATTAAAACTTGGAAAAAGACCACAGTGGTGCCACTTGTCCACCGTGGTGTCACTTATGAGACATAGAAATTAGAGCAGGTCAATGAAGGAGTCACACAGAAGTTACAACAGGCCAGTTTAGGTTAATTATATGTGAACTGGACATTGAGCTATATACTAAACTTTCTATTTAAAGAGGAAAATAAAACATATCAAAGCTTTACTGGAAAGGCTATCCCAGATCCTGCCACAACTTGCAGTGAGGAAAATGAGAATGTACATTTGCTCTCTTGGATTTTGTAGTAGTTAACTGTCTTCTCTGTTGTATACTGTGATTTGTTTTCTGCACAGTGTATTTTAGTTTTATTCTGCCTTTAATTGCATATTAAAACTTGGAAAGGGACAGTGGCTGTGTGTCCTAGGAGTCACATATAAAATACAACAGGTCAGTTAATGAGTCACATAGAAGTTACAACAGGTCAATTAAAGTTAATTATCTGTGAACTGATGGGTTGGAGCTAGTAACTAAACTTTCTATTTAAGGGGTAAAATAAAACACTTCAAAGCTTTACTGGAAAAGATCACCCAGACACTTTGCCACAAGTTGATATAAGGGATGGTTTAGTTTGGTTTTGCTTTTTTGCATTTTTCATTTCCTTGTTAACTTATTCTTTTTGCTATACTTAGATTTGTTTTATTTAGGCCATGTTTTACTTAGATTCAGATTTAAATTGCGTATTATAACTTGAAAAGAGACCACAGCTGTGTCTCTTGTGGGTTACACAGAAATAAGAGCAGGTTGATTAAGGACTCGCAGAGAAGTTAGAACAGGTCAATAAAGGTTAATTATCTGTGAACAGAGGGGTTGGATCTAAGAACTAAACATTCAATTTAAAAGGAAAAAGCATGTCAAAGGTTTACTAGAAAAGATTATACAGACTCTGCCACAAATTCCTATGAGAGTAAGTTTAGTTTGGTTTTGTTCTCTTGTGTTTTGTATTAGTTTATTGTTTTCTTCTATTTTGTGTACAGTGATTTGATTTCTTTACACTGTGTTTTACTTATATTCAGCTTGTAATTGCATAATTAAACTTTGGCGGCGACAACAGCTGTGTCTCTTGTGCGTCACACAGAAATTTGAACTGATGAATTAAGGAGTCACACGGAAGTGAGAACAGACCAATTCATGTTCATTATCTGTAAATTGATGGGGTGGAGCTAGAATTAAACCTTCTATTTAAGTGTAATACAAAACATTTTAAAGCTTTACTGGAAAATATCATCCATACTCTTGGCTAGCTTACATTTGGTTTCTTGTATTTTGTATTATTTTATTCCTTCCTCTATTCTGTACACTCCATTGCATTCTGGTTTACTTGCATGCTGCTTTCAATTGCAGATTAAAACTTGGGAGGAGTCCACAGTTGATCTCCTGAGAGTCACACAGGAATTATAACACATCAATTACACAGTCATCAGAAGTTAGAATAGGTCAATTAAAGTTAATTATCTGTGAACTGAGGCTGATGGAATTAGTAGTTAAACATTCTATTTATGTGGTAAAATAAAATGTTTGACAGCTTTACTGGAAAACCTCTCAGAGTCTGCTATGGCTTGCTGTGAGAGGAAGGTTGGTTTGTTTTTCTGTTTTGTATTTTGTATTACTGTATTGATGTCTTCTGTTTTGTGTACTGTGACTTGTTTTGCTTACAGCTGTGCCTTTAGTGTGTCATATAGAAATAAGAACAGGTTGATTAAGAAGTCACACAAAATTTAAAACAGGTCAGTTATAATTAATTATCTGTAAGCTGAGAGGGTGGAGCTAGGAAGTAAACCTTCTATGTATGAGATAAAAAAGGATTCCAAGGCTTTATGAAACAGCTCACTCAGACTCTGTCACAAATTGCTATTAGAAAAAGATTAGCTTGATTTCGCTTTCTTGTATTTTCTATTGCATTATTGCCTTTTTCTGTTTTGCACAGTTTGATTTGTTTTCTTTGCACTGGGTTTTACTTGCATACTTCTTTAATTTTCATATTTAAAATTGAAAAGAAGCCCCTGTTTTGTCTCTTGTGAGTAACACAGAAATTAGAACAGGTCAATTAAAAAGTCACACAGAAGTTAGGACAGGTCAAATTATCTGTGAATTAAGATAGTGGACTAAAACTTCTATTTAAGTGGTAAAACAAAACATTTCAATATTTTAGTGGAAAAGTTCTCAAAGACTCTGCAACAAATTTCTGAGAGAGAAAGGTTAGTTTGATTTTCTTTTCTTGTATTTTGTATTAGTTTATTGCCACATTTTACTTTGTATACTCTCATTTGTTTTCTGTGCACTGTGTTTTACCTGTATTCTTTTTTAATTGTATATTAAAACTTGGAAAGTGACCACATCTTTTTAAGCAATTTTAGGGGTAAAATAAAACACTTCAAAGCTTTACTGGAAAAGATGACCCAAACACCACTCTGCCACAAGTTGCTGTGGGGGATGGTTTAGTTTGCTTTTGCTTTCTTGTAGTTTGTGTTTCTTTATTGACTTTTTCTGCTTGGTGTACCTAGATTTGTTTTCTTTAGGCCATGTTTTTCTTATATTCTGTTTTAAATTGCATATTACAACTTGAAAAGAGACCACAGCTGTGTCTCTTAGGTTCATAGGTTCATAGGTAGGCACTAGACTATCGGCCCAAGAGCATATGTAAGCCTAGCCAACAAGGTTCCCTGGCTTTTGCCACCCAAGAAAGTTATTTTCCTGTGCCCCTCTTGAGCAGAGCCACTGAAGTGATTCCCGGGGTGAATTTTCTATTTCCCATCCACTCATCAAGATTTTTCTTGAAGAGTGCTAATAAGAAACTCTGCTTGACATAGATAGGTAGCTTGTTCCAGAGTATGGGAAGTCTCTGGGACATTAATCTATCCCTCCAGCATGTTCTGTTTATTGTGGTGGCAAGGTTTAGGTCCCTAGACTGTGTATCTCAGATGGATTGGGATTTCTTTAGGTGTAGTCTGTCCAACAACTCTGGATTTGACATAGTTTTGTATGTTAGGCAGAGATAACCTCGGAGTAGATGATATGCTACAGAGTAAAGTTGGAGTTTTTTGAGATGGTCAGCATAGAGCATCTGTTTGAGTCCCATAATCCTCTATGTGAGGTACTTCTGTGGCATTTCCAGCTGTTGCAGATGTCTTCTGTGGTACATTCCAAAAGGGGCACTGTACTCAATAATGGGTCTAATGAAAGCCAAGTAGAGGGGAACAATGACCTCTTTTTTCCTGGATGACAACCACTTTCGTGATGAGGTGTGCCATGTAGAAGGATTTCCTGACTACTGTGGTGATGTGATTATCAAAGGAGAGATTACTGTCCACCTGAGTCCCAAGGTCTCTTATCACACCTTTGGCATTAAGTGGACTGCCACCTATGCGGAAGTTTATGGGTACAAAGTTTTTGCCAAAGGGGATGACAATGCACTTTTTGGGATTGAACAACACTGAAAGCACTCAAGAAGTACCGATAATTCCAAAAAGGAGTGCAGGAAAGTCAAAACAGAACTGCCAAAAACTTCCGTAGCTCTTTAAAACGTATTTAATGAAATGACATGAACTTCACGGACCAACACATTAACGCAATTCACACAATGCTATTTCCTAGCGTTTTCATCCAAGACAAATGGACTTCATCAGACAACAGTTAAACATGAATTAAGTGTATATATACTGATTTAATTATCCCAGTGACCAATAAATCATGCCTTAGGCATTTAAATTGAACAAATCAAAAAACGGCCTCATAAATATTAATAAATTAAATTAAAATCATTGCACTCAAGCGTGAAACTTTTCAAATGGCTGAATAACACGAAAATGTTGAATACATTTGATAACAGTATACAAGAAAATGTATATATAAAATTATTTGAATAAAGTGCTTATGCTAAATGCAAGTATATTCCTATGTATTTATTGTTGTACTACCCTCTACTGTTAGAAACCTATATTACAAGTATATTACACTTGCCTTAAACTTCATTGAGAAAAACACATAATAATCACAGGCAGATAAAATCAACATAATGCTAGTATCTAAAAACCTTCTCACATATGAAATATCTATAAAACAGAAAATGTTCCAATTCAATAAGAACAAAAAATTATTATTATATACATATACAAATAAAGTGCTTGTGCAAATATTCATATAAAGTGCTTGTGCTTGTACTCATATCTTCCATACAATGCTATTGTATTGCACCCTCTACTGTTTAAAAATGATATTGCAATTATATTTTATTTGCCTTTATTTTTAATAAGGAAACTATACTTAAATAATCATTTAACCCAGGCTTTTTTCCTGCTTCCAGGTATACTTGCCACCACAATTCCTTGCTTTCCAAAATCTCTTCCCATATTCCACCCCTGACATCCTTTCTAACTTGTTGAAGAATAAAAAAATAAAATTTGCAACCTTTACATTCTTTACTATGTTTAAATAATGCGTTTGTCTCTTTTCCCTTTTGAATATCATAGACATGTTCGTATATTCTTTTCTTTAACTCTCTTTCAGTTTTTCCTACGTAATATGACGAACACTTATCACAAGTTGCCAGATAAACCACTCCTTTTGTATCACAGTTATAGCAACTTTTACTTTTAATTAAAATGTCTCTACTTGCTATAAAAATTTCACTCTTATTACTAACATAAGGACATTGGTTGCACCGACCACATCTAAAAGTTCCAACTTTTTTAGTAGTACTGTTGTTCTTGTACTTTCCATTTTTCTTACTTTTTTCTAACATGTTCTTTATACATCTAGAATTTCTATATATAATTTTGGGTTTAAAACTATTAATTTCTTCTATATCAGTTAGGGCTGCAAATTTGTCCCATTCTTTTTTTAATATATTTCCTAAACCAAGGTTTTGTGTATTGTATTCTACAATAAGATTTCTTTGGAACTGTTCTTCAACAGTCCCCCTCTTTTTACATTCTTCATGTAGTGTTTTAAATTCTTTCATGCCTATAATGGGTTTGAATCTCTCTGCCCTACCCTTTTCCACTTCTCTTCTTATATTGGTCACAAATTCCCTTGGATAACCTCTTTCTATAAACATCTTTTCTAATTTATTGCACTCGATTTCAAAATTGTCATCCAAACTGGTCATCCTAGATCCCCTCACGAACTGCCCCTTTACTATATTTCGCTTGCAGTGCAGGGGATGAGCACTATCAAAATGTAAATATGAGTTGCAATAAGTACTTTTTCTATATACTCTGGATGCAAAATTATTGAGTGTATCATTCTTAACCAGTTCTATATCTAGATACTGCAATACCTCACTACTCATATTGTAAGTGAACTTTAAAAAGTTAGTAGTGTGACCAATATATTCCATAAATTCCATGAACCTTTCCTGTCCCCCCGTCCAAAATATAACTATGTCATCAAGGAATCTTCTATACAGAATCCATTCCTTGTTGAATTCAGAATTCAAAATACATTTTTCTTCCCATTTGGACAAAACTATGTTGGCATATGTAGGTGCACATGCCGCCCCCATGGACACACCCGTCTTTTGTTGAAAATATTCTCCATCAAATATTAAAAAATTATATCTTAAAATAGTGTCCATGAGAGCTACTGAAAGTATTTTGTCTTCTTGGGTCATAGTTTTGTCCTGAAATATACACTCTTCAAACATGTCCATACCACTATCATGTGGTATGCTGGAAAATAAATCAACAATGTCTATGGTAATGAATAAAAGGTCAGTGCTATACAGATCAGGGGAAAGTTGTTTTAAAAAATCCCATGAATCCTTTAAAATATTTTCATTTTTTGTCCATATATGCTTTGTAGTGGTATCTACATACTTCGCCAAGGGTGTTGTTTTTGACCCTTCAGCTGTAACTATGGGTCTTAAGGGAGGGTCCAACCAATTTTTATGGACTTTCGGAATTCCAAACATTGTAGCTATTCTAGGTTTTGCTACTGTAAGAAATTTATGCAATTCAGGCTTTAATACACCCTCAAACATGAAATCTTTCAACATGTTATCTATCCGGTGGTAAGCTAAATTTACCTCATTTTTCGAAACCACCGTATATTTTAATTCATCCCTGAGGATCATGTTCATCTTTCCTTCATAAATAATATTGTCCATAATGACCATTCCCCCACCCTTATCTGGTTTCATTACCCTAATAGAATCGTTGTCTATTAATTCAGCTAACGCTTCCTTCTCGTCCTTCTTCAAGTTATTATTAAATCTACCTTTGTTCTTGTTATGTTTGCTTCTAATCTCTTCTTCCAATATTTTTTCAAAATTTCTTAACTGAGGTAGTAAGGGTGGATTATATGTGGATTTCTTTCTCAATTTTGCCTTGTTGTTTCCATACTCATAAACATTATTCTTAGTTAACACACTTAAATTAATTTTTCTCATGAATAACTTAGTATCTAATATTGTGGTGGTAGTATCTCCCTTATAGCTGGGTATAAACTTGAATCCCTTACTGAGTAAATTAAAATGATTTTCTTTTATATTAAAATTACCATAACTATAAATGGAAAAATCCTTATAGGTGTATTTGACATTATCTGCTATATTAATATTATTAACATTTCCATCCAAATCAATAATACTAGTAGAGTGGGTGTTACTTAAAACCTCCCCCCCCCATGTAAAAATTTCCTTTATTATTATGAGGCCCATATTCTTCTTCTGTTTCCCTTACTAAAGGAGGGAAATCTTGGTCATACTGATAGTCATTCCTATACTCTGTATGACTATAACTGGGTTTGTTCCATTTCCTATTATTAAAGTTGGTATCCCTTTTAGGGACATTAGGCTTAGGGTAATTATTCCCATTTTCATACTCTAAAATGTCCCTGTGTTGTTTACCTAACTTTCGTTGCATAACTTGTCTGCATTTGTCATCAATATCTTGCCTGATTTTATAGTATTGTTGTCTTTCTTCCTTTATACCATGTATTAAATCATTCTTAATACAACCATCTAATTCATCAATCTCTTTACTTAAACATGTTAATTTCCTTTCATTTTCTTCAATAATTAATTTAATTACATCCAAACCACACTGATTAAACACTTTAAGTAAACTAGTATGAAAAATAGATCCACATGTAACATTGTTAGGATACTTGCAAATACGTAGTCCTTTAGGGACAATTTCCTTTTTCAAACACTCTAATAAATATGTGTTCTCAATATTTAAAATCTTAAACTTGGTCATCAATACTTTGAGTTTGTCCAATTTAACAACATAGGGCTCTCCGTCCATATTTTTAGAGCCAATGTGAACATCTACTCCAAACACAACATTTCTCCTTAACCAATCATTAGTACTTGTGTTATTAGAACAAACAGTACCTGTGCTAGAACCTATTGAAGTCGGCTTCTTAGGTTGAGCCCCTGCTGCTACTCCGTGGCGCTCAGTCCTCACCTCAGCCCCTTCAGATTCAGCACCAAAAATGTTCGGAGTCAATAAAGGATTAAAGATAGTTGCTGAACTGTTGGAAGAGTCGCCAGCGTCGTCCTCGTCGCCCATAAGCTCCCTTTTCCGTTTATTTCTAGTGTTGTACAGCTGTGCACCTTCATTGACGTTTTCCGCTCCACCAAACCTTGTTTGGCTTACTAACATTTTGTGGCAAAGGGGTATAAGTAAGTCTATGAGTTCTGTCAGTTGGCCAATCAGCTTCCTTGATTAGCCAAGCTCTTCCTGCCCCTCCGAACTCATGACTCTCCACTCTCCTTCGCAAAAAAGTTCTTCTTTGACCCAGAACAACGAACAAGTAAAAACAACACTGAAAGCACTCAAGAAGTACCGATAATTCCAAAAAGGAGTGCAGGAAAGTCAAAAAAGAACTGCCAAAAACTTCCGTAGCTCTTTAAAACGTATTTAATGAAATGACATGAACTTCACGGACCAACACATTAACGCAATTCACACAATGCTATTTCCTAGCATTTTCATCCAAGACAAATGGACTTCATCAGACAACAGTTAAACATGAATTAAGTGTATATATACTGATTTAATTATCCCAGTGACCAATAAATCATGCCTTAGGCATTTAAATTGAACAAATCAAAAAACGGCCTCATAAATATTAATAAATTAAATTAAAATCATTGCACTCAAGCGTGAAACTTTTCAAATGGCTGAATAACACGAAAATGTTGAATACATTTGATAACAGTATACAAGAAAATGTATATATAAAATTATTTGAATAAAGTGCTTATGCTAAATGCAAGTATATTCCTATGTATTTATTGTTGTACTACCCTCTACTGTTAGAAACCTATATTACAAGTATATTACACTTGCCTTAAATTTCATTGAGAAAACACATAATAATCACAGGCAGATAAAATCAACATAATGCTAGTATCTAAAAACCTTCTCACATATGAAATATCTATAAAACAGAAAATGTTCCAATTCAATAAGAACAAAAAATTATTATTATATACATATACAAATAAAGTGCTTGTGCAAATATTCATATAAAGTGCTTGTGCTTGTACTCATATCTTCCATACAATGCTATTGTATTGCACCCTCTACTGTTTAAAAATGATATTGCAATTATATTTTATTTGCCTTTATTTTTAATAAGGAAACTATACTTAAATAATCATTTAACCCAGGCTTTTTTCCTGCTTCCAGGTATACTTCCCACCACAATTCCTTGCTTTCCAAAATCTCTTCCCATATTCCACCCCTGACATCCTTTCTAACTTGGTGAAGAATAAAAAAATAAAATTTGCAACCTTTACATTCTTTACTATGTTTAAATAATGCGTTTGTCTCTTTTCCCTTTTGAATATCATAGACATGTTCGTATATTCTTTTCTTTAACTCTCTTTCAGTTTTTCCTACGTAATATGACGAACACTTATCACAAGTTGCCAGATAAACCACTCCTTTTGTATCACAGTTATAGCAACTTTTACTTTTAATTAAAATGTCTCTACTTGCTATAAAAATTTCACTCTTAATACTAACATAAGGACATTGGTTGCACCGACCACATCTAAAAGTTCCAACTTTTTTAGTAGTACTGTTGTTCTTGTACTTTCCATTTTTCTTACTTTTTTCTAACGTGTTCTTTATACATCTAGAATTTCTATATATAATTTTGGGTTTAAAACTATTAATTTCTTCTATATCAGTTAGGGCTGCAAATTTGTCCCATTCTTTAGCACTTTATATGAATATTTGCACAAGCACTTTATTAGTATATGTATATAATAATAATTTTTTGTTCTTATTGAATTGGAACATTTTCTGTTTTATAGATATTTCATATGTGAGAAGGTTTTTAGATACTAGCATTATGTTGATTTTATCTGCCTGTGATTATTATGTGTTTTTCTCAATGAAATTTAAGGCAAGTGTAATATACTTGTAATATAGGTTTCTAACAGTAGAGGGTAGTACAACAATAAATACATAGGAATATACTTGCATTTAGCATAAGCACTTTATTCAAATAATTTTATATATACATTTTCTTGTATACTGTTATCAAATGTATTCAACATTTTCGTGTTATTCAGCCATTTGAAAAGTTTCACGCTTGAGTGCAATGATTTTAATTTAATTTATTAATATTTATGAGGCCGTTTTTTGATTTGTTCAATTTAAATGCCTAAGGCATGATTTATTGGTCACTGGGATAATTAAATCAGTATATATACACTTAATTCATGTTTAACTGTTGTCTGATGAAGTCCATTTGTCTTGGATGAAAACGCTAGGAAATAGCATTGTGTGAATTGCGTTAATGTGTTGGTCCGTGAAGTTCATGTCATTTCATTAAATACGTTTTAAAGAGCTACGGAAGTTTTTGGCAGTTCTTTTTTGACTTTCCTGCACTCCTTTTTGGAATTATCAGTACTTTTTGGGGTTGAGCTTGAGGCCATGGCTCTGACACCAGGCATCTGTCTCTGTGAGGCCATTCTGTAGGATGTCTATGTCATTTTGGGACTCGACTATGGCACCTAATTTGCAGTCATCTGCGAACTTTGTCAGCCAGAGGCCCTCTGTTTTAGCCCATATTCAGAGAAGTAGGTACCAAACAGGAGAGGAGCCAAGACTGAACCCTGTGGTACTCCACTTGTCACTGATTTGAAGTCAGAATTGGAGTCTGAAACTTTTACAGTGTGGGTTCTGTCAGAGAGCCAGTTGGCAACCCATCTTGTGATATATATGGATTTATACCCAGTTTAATGAGTTTATCTATAATACCAGAATGAGGGATGGTGTTGAAAGCCTTGGCAAGGTCAAGATAAGCTGTGTGAACTGACTTACCTTCATCTATGACTTTGATGACTGTTTCAAAGAAGTCAGTCAGGTTCAGAAAGCATGATCTGCCTTTCAAAAACCCAAACTGAGTGGGGTCCAGAGTTTGGAGGTTACCAATGTCTTTCTTTATGAGTTCTAGATGATATGTTCCATGGCCTTGCAGACCAAGCTTTTCAATCTAATAGGACGATAGTTCCCAGGGTCCATGGTGGCTCCCCCTTTGTGGAGTGGTATAGCTGTTGCTGTCTGCCATTCAGTGGGTACAAAGCCTGACATAAAGCTATGATTGAACATGATGCTTAGATGGGGGCCCAGTTCATTTTGAAGTTCATGTAGAACACAGCCTGGGATGTTGCCCGGTCCCATGGATGCTGTGTTCTTGGCTTTGGAGAGTGCAGTTTTTACCTGCGCAGTTGTGACTGCATGGGGCTCTGCATTCCTCCGGTATGGATATGGGCCCTGTAGGGGGTGAGAATGGGGTAAAGTTAGTACTGAACCTAGTTGTCCTTAGAATCTGTGGCAATCTTTTTTCATAGCTAGCATTGGAGGATTTTATGAGGGATCTCAGGTTCTTACTGAGGTTGACCAGGGAGCTCCTCCACTCATGGGTTTTTATGCTCTTTTGCAACAGTTTCTTCCTTCTGTTGTAGAGTTTGTTTATAGCAGGGGACCACCCGATTGGCTTCCTTTTTTTGGAGGATAGCGTCTTGGTTCTGTTAGCGATGGCACAATCCATGCACTCGTGTAAGTGCTTATAGAGTGCATTTGTGTAGGATTCGGCAGTTATAACTGTATTGTCCATCTCCATGGACTTCTGTCTTAAAAAGCATGAAGTTGGCTTTGGAGAAAGTTTTTACAATGGTTTCCTTAATGGGGTGTGGGGGCAGGATGTGGATAGCTATGGTGATTAGATTATGGTCGGATCTGAACAATGAGGAGTTGATTTCAGGTGTGGAACACCAGTCACTCATATTGGCAATGATTAGGTTTAGGATATTGTTGCCCCATGGTAGAGGTGTGGATTAGTTGATCCAGGGCATTGGATTTTAAGAATTCTAGAAAGCTTTGAGCAAAGGAGTTGGTACATAAGTAGTTTTCCCAGTTAATGGTGGGGTAGTTGAAATCACACATTATTAGGTTTTTGGTTGTACCCTAATATTTTTCCAGTATATCAAGAAAAGAGGAGTGGGAATCCTGGGGCATGGTGGAGGATCTGTAGCAAGCTATAATTTTGATTGCAGTTTTGCCCAGAGTTAGTTGCACTTGGATAATTCTGTATGTGTTATGTTGGGCAACTACCCTAGAAGTGTGGATATCCTTAATGAATATGGACAAACCTCCATCTTTGGTGTTCCGGTCCAGGTTAGATAGCCGAATGGTATGGTATGAGTTATAACCTGGTAATGCAGGGGGGCTCTATGGAACCTTGAACCAGGTTTCAGTCACTGCACATATATCAATGTTCTCCATTTTAAGGAGTGCCTCGAGTGAGTGCATTTTGAGGTTTAGACTTCTAGCATTGAGTAGCATTATCCGAGGTTTTTGCTTGCCTGTTCCTGTTACGGTGGTGGTGGGTTTATCATTTGAACTTTGCCTAAAAAAGACACTATAGAGGTGGCAAGAGCCTTAGCCAGTATCTGAAATCCCAGGGGTGGCAGATGCAGGCCATCTATGGCAAAGCATCGAGGCCTGACTACCATGTCATCACAGACAGATACTGGATCCTCTTAGAATGACATCAGAAGCTTAGCCAATTGTTGAAGTCAATCACTTTGTCCTTGTACTGTGGTATCATTCTGGGTGAAGTTAGGATGCTACTCAGGGCTAAGGTCATACCTGCCAGGATTACAAGATTGGAGAGCTCTTCCATGTCTCTTTTCATGTAGTCCAGGGAGATACAGCTCAGGTCATTCACACCAACATGGACAATGAATGAGTCATATTGGTATTTGCTGTGGAGGGACCTGAGTGCATGGGTTATGTGGCGGATCCTGGCACCTGACAGGAAGCTAACAGTAACCTTCGCCTTGTCTATTCTGATGAGTGGAACATCAGTGTGCCTGACTATAGAGTCACCTATGACTAATATGTTGGGCACTTTGTTTTGTCTTATGGGCTGTGGGTGAGTGGCACACTGAGTCTGGGAGTTATGTGTCTTTTGGGTTGTGTTGAGGGGTGGAGGTTGCTTGTGATTCTGCTTTGGAGGTCTCTGTTGCTTGGGAAGATTATTACTGAGAGCCTCCATTAATGTTTTTGTGTTCCTATGTGTAGGTTTTGGTGTTGTAGGTTTAATGGGACTATGTGATGAGTGAAGTGTGGTGCAAGTGTTTACCTTCTCCTCTTGACTGACAAGTTCATCCTTGTTTTGAGAGAGCTTTGCCTCCAGTTTGGCTAGATAAATGCATCTCTCACAGTTTGTAGTGTTGGGTAGTAGGAGGAGAGGGTTGTCAGTGTACATGAGGCAATTGCTACATTACCCCAAGATGCCCAGATTCATCAGGTAGACAGGAGAGAACACTGGGAGCTATCTCTTGGACATGCCTGGGTAATCACTATTTTCCTCTAGACAAGTGAGTGAAGTAAGTACTAGAGCTGTTTTCCTCTAAGCAACTGAGGAAGTTAAGTACAAAAAATTGTTATCCTCTAGGTAATGAGGAAGGTTGAGTGATGTAGTAATTTGCAGCTTATTTAGTGCTCACAACAGTTATGAATCAGTGCTGAGCATGAAGAAACAGATTCAAGTGCTAAAATTAAGAATCTGGCTAGTTCTAAGGGAAAAACTGAAGAACAGACTTTATGGCTCGGGGAATAGTTTAACCCTAGCTAAGCAGTGCTGCACAATGTACAAACTTGCGCAAATAATGTTTTTTAACTCAGAAAGTTGAAAGGGATAGAAATCAGTCCAAAACGGCCAAAAAGTTAATTTCAGAGCTGGAAACCACCCGTCTTGTGAAAGATAGGCTGTTCCAATGCTTACCACTCTCTCTGAAAAGCAGAAAGACCTCCCACTACCACAACAAGGTCTGGAAACTCAGAAACACAGTCCAAAGTCCTGAAACCAGCAGATCTAGGATCTGGACTATTCTAGTATAGGAAAGAGTGAGAAACGAGCAGTA
Organism: Protopterus annectens; assembly: GCF_019279795.1. Classification (NCBI taxonomy): domain Eukaryota; kingdom Metazoa; phylum Chordata; order Ceratodontiformes; family Protopteridae; genus Protopterus; species Protopterus annectens. The sequence goes on along the minus strand of NC_056737.1, from coordinate 1,752,626,524 downwards.
CAGATATTTTTTTTTTGGGGGGGGGTTATAAAATTAAGCAGCAAGAAGCAATTTAAACAGTAACAGTGCTCAGAAAAGGCTGTCACACTTGAGTGTGATGCCTACAGAACTAAATGCAGTTTAAATTTTTAACTTTTAAGCAGATAAATCAAGTGAACACAGAGTAAAATGATTTAATAGTAAAATGTAGCAGAAATACAACAGAACCACAGTAAAAAATGTGATAAGCAAAAACAGTTAAGAGAAAGCCAAAAACTTACTTAGAATCAGCAAAAGTTCTCTCCTTCTCATTTCTCGTGCTATAGTAATCTGCAGGATGGCCAAACAGGATCCGCCAAGCTAAAATAAGCGCCAACCCATTTAAACGTGCTTTTAACTCAGAAAGTTGAATCAGCCCAAAATGGACAATAATCTTAATTTCAGAGCTGGAAGCCATTCCTCTTGTGACAGATAGGCTGTTCCAATGCTTACCACTCTCACTAATAAGCAGAAAGACCTCCCAATACCACAACAAGATATGTACCACTCAGAAACACAGACTAAAGTCCTGAAACCAGCAGATCTGGGATCCAGACTATTCTAGTATAGGAAAGAGCATGAAATGAGCAATACAGATAGTATTTTTTTATGAAATTAAGCAGCAAAAAGCAATTTAAACAGTAACAATGCTCAGAAAAGGCTGTCACGCCTGAGTTTGATGCCTGCAGAACTAAATGTAGTTTACATTTTTACTTTTAAGCAGATAAATCAAGTGCACACACAGTAAAACAATTTAACAGTAAAATGGAGCAGAAATAAAATAGAACCACAGTACAAATGGCTTTTTAAAATGCAATAAGCATAAACAGTTAAGAGAAAGCCAAAAAGGTACTTAGAATCATCAAAAAGTCTCTCCTTCTCATTTCTGGTGCTGTAGTAGTCTGCAGGACACCCAAACAGGATCCTCCAATCTAAAACAAGTGCAAACCCATGCAAATATGGGTTTTTAACTCAGAAAGTTGAAAGGGATATAAATCAGCCCAAAATGGCCTATACGGTTAATTTCAGAGCTGGAAACCACTCTTATTGTGATGGATAGGCTGTTCTAATGCTTATCACTCTCACTGATAAGCAGAAAGACCTCCCACTACCACAACAAGTTCTGTGCCACTCAGAAACAAAGACTAAAGTCCTGAAACCAGCAGATCTGGGATCTGGACTATCCTAGTATAGGAAAGGGTGGGAAATGAGCAGTACAGATAGTATTTTTTTATGAAATTAAGCAGCAAGCAGCAATTTAAACAGTAACAATGCTCAGAAAAGGCTGTCACACTTGAGTGTGATGTTTACAGAACTAAATGTAGCTTAAAGTTTTAACTTTTAAGCAGATAAATCCAGTGCACACACAGTAAAATGATTTAACAGTAAAATGAAGCAGAAATACAACAGAACCACAGTAAAAATGGATTTTTAAAGTGTGATAAGCAAAAACAGTTAAGAGAAAGCCAAAAAGGTATTTAGAGTCAGCACAACGTCTCTCCTTCTCATTTCTGGTGATGTAGTAGTCTGCAGAACACCCAAACAGGATCTGCCAATCTAAATATTCATTATATTCAAACTTCTAGCATTTATACAATGTATTTTTTATTTTTATTTTTATTTTTATTGGTTCTTTAGTATTCACTATTTACGTGAAACATATATAGACACACAAAACACTTTTACAGACTTAGGTGATGAGCAAATAGGCTTGATGTTTTGTACATATTTTATATACTCTTTATGCTAGTCTTTACTTGTAACGAACGCTTCACCTATGTAGTGTTTTTTTGGTTTAAAGTTGTTTGGGTAATATACAAACTGGTATTAACAACTCACCATTGAGTCTACCTTAGAATATACAAAGTACATACACATTTATATGGATTTCACAATCACGTTAATCAGTATTAGGATGTACACTGACTATATTATGTTATTGTGACCTTTTTGAATTTCATGCTTTGCTTGTTCGAACTTATAAATATATATATATATATATATATATTTTTAAGTTCTTTGAATATATATGCATTATGTGATTGATTGTATCTATTCTATTTCTAAACATTTTTAACACATGTAACATGTTTTAGTATGATTACGTATTTTGAAACTGCTATTTAAAGCGCATTCTCGCGCTATTTTATGCCTCTGATGAAGCTTCCTGTTGCAGGTTGCGAAAACGCTGGATGCATTTGTGCTTTTTAATAAAATTTAAGCGTTAAGGTTTACTCGTGGCAACTCTTCCTTTGTTGTTTGGAACTTTTTGTGGTCATCAATTTCTGGTGATGTAGTAGTCTGCAGAACACCCAAACAGGATCCGCCAATCTAGAACAGAAATAAGAGCAGGTTGATTAAGGTGTCACACAAATATTAGAACAGGTCAATTAAGGTTAAGTATCTGTGAACAGAGGGGATGGATCTAAGAACTAAACCTTTATTTTAAAGGGTAAAAAAAGCATTTCAAAGCTTTACTGGAAAAGATCATGCAGGTTCTGCCACTAATTCCACTGAGAGTAAGTTCAGTTTGCTTTTGTTCTCTTGTGTTTTGTATTAATTTGTTGCTTTCTTCTATTTTGTATGCTGTGATTTGTTTTCTATACACTGTGGTTTACTTACATTCTGCTTGTAATTGCATAATTAAACTTGGATGTAGACCACAGCTCTCTCTGTAATGAGTCACACATAAATTAGAACAGATCAATTAAAGAGTCACACGGAAGTGAAAACAGACAAATTCATGTTCATTATCTGTGAACTGAGGGGATGGAGCTAGGAAATAAACCTTCTATTTAAGGTGTAAAATAACCAGCTCAAAGTTTTACTGGAAAATATCACTCAGACTGTGCCACAACTTGCTGTGTGGCATTAGGTAGTTCACTTTTGGTTTCTTGTATTTTGTATTACTTTATTCCTTCTTCTATTTTGTATAGTCTGATTTCTTTTCATAACACTCTGGTTTAACTGCATGCTGCTTTCAATTGCAGATTAAAACCTGGAAAGATGTTACAGATTTGTCTCTTGTGAGTCACACAGGAATTAGAAGAAATTAATTATGGAGTCATCAGAAGTTAGAACAGGTCAGTTAAAGTTAATTATCTGTGAACTGAGGCCGATGGAACTAGTAGTTAAATGTTCTATTTACGTGGTAAAATAAAATGTTTGACAGACTTACTGGAAAAGCTCTCCAAGAGTCTGCCATGGCTTGCTGTGAGAGGAAGGTTAGTTTGGTTTTCTGTACTGTATTTTGTATTACATTATTGACTTCTTATGTTTTGTATACTGTGATTTGTTTTGTTTACACTGAGTTTTACTGTATTCTGCTTTTAATTGCATATACAAATGTTTAAAGAGACCACAGGTGTGTCTCTTGTGTATCACACAGAAATAAGAACAGGTTGATTAGGTAGTCACACAGATGTTAGAACAGGTCAATCATGGTTACTCACAGCAAGACGTTGTCCCGTTCGATTCTCAGCTAGAGCGTCTTCTGCGTGGAGACATACATGAATGGGCGTACCTTCGTTGAAGGTTGTGCGTCAGAGCTGGCAACTCAGCACGTAAAAATCAACTGCCAATCATTAGTGGACCAAAGTTCCGCTGTGGCGACCCCTAACCGGGAGAAGCTGAAAGAAGACATCTGTGAACTTAGGGGGTGGAACTAGGAAGTAAGCCTTCTATTTAAGGGGTAAATAAGGATTCCAAGGCTTTATTTAGACAGCTCACCCGGACTCTGTCACAAGTTTCTATTAGAAAAAGGTTAGTTTGCTTTTACTTTCTTTTATTTTCTATTGCATTATTGCTTTTTCTGTTTTGTAAACTTTGATTTGTTTTCTGTAGACTGTGTTTTACTTGAATTCTTCTTTAATTTGCATTTTTAAAATTGGAAAGAAACCACAGCTGTGTCTTGTGTGAGTAACACAGAAACTAGAACAGGTCATTTAAAAAGTCACACAGAAGTTAGGACAAGTCAGTTAAGGTTAATTATTTGTGAACTAAGGGGGTGGATCTAGGAAATAATCCTACTTTTTAACTCATTACATCTGAGTGATGCCTCCAGGTGCATCTGCAGTTAGCTTCCACTGATGCCTCTAGGCATCAAATATCGCTTCTTCATTTTGCATCAGTAATTACAAAACCATGTTATCTGCAAGGTTTTGAAATATTTATATCTTAAAGCTTACAATCACTTTTATCTATTTTGTATACTGTGATTAGTTTTCTTTGCACTGTGTTTTACTGGTATTCACCTTTTAATTGCATATTAAAAATTGGAAGATGGTCACAGTTATGACTCTTCTGATTCATACAGAAGTCAGAAGAAGTTATTTAAGAAGTCATACAGAACTTATAACTGGTCAATTAATGTTAATTATCTGTGAACTGAGGGGTGGGACAAGGAACTAAACCTTCTATTTAAGGGGTAAAATAAAACATTTGAAAGCTTTACTGGAAAAGCTCACCCAGACTCTTCTACTACTTGCTGTGAGGGAAAGGTTAGTTTGCTTATGAATTCTTGTATTTTGTATTACTTTATTGCCTTCTTGTATTTTGTTTACTGTGATTTGTTTTCTTTTCATTGTGTTTTACTTCTATTATGCTTTTACATGCACATTAAAAGTTGGAAAGAGACCACAGCTGTGCCTCATGTGAGTCTCACAGACTGTAGAACAGGTCAGTTAAGGAATTACATGAAAGTTAGATCAGGCCAGTTAAGGTTAGATATCTGTGAAATGATGTGGTGGAGGCTGGAAATAAGCCTTCTATTTAAGGGGTAAAATAAAACATTTCAAAGTTTTACTGGAAAAGCTCATAAAGACTCTGCCACAACATGCTGTGAGTGAAGGTTATTTTGCTTTTGCTTTCTGGTATTTTGTACTACTTTACTGCCTTCTTTTATTTTGCATACTGTGATTTGCTGTCCTTACACTGTGTTTTACTTGTATTCTGCTTTTAATTGCATAGTAAAACATGAAAACATACCACACCTGTGTCTCCTGTGAGTCACACAGAAATAAGAACAGGTTGATTAAGGAGCCACACAGAAGGTAGGGTAGGCCAATTAAGGTTAATTATCTGTGAGCTGAGAAGGTGGAGCTAGGACCTAAACTTTCTATTTAAAGGATAAAAAAATATTACAAAGCTTTACTAGAAAACTAACTCAGACTCTGGCACAACTTGCTGTGAGGAAAAGGTTAGCTTGCTTTTGCTTACTTGTATTTTGTATTACTTCATTGCCTTTTCCTGTTTTGCATACTGTGATTTGTTTGCTTTAAACTGTGTTTTACTTTGGACGGCCAGAGTGGTGCAGCGGTTAGCAAGAGGTTCTCTGGTTCAATCCTCAGCTGTGATGACTTCTGTGTGGAGTCTGCATATCCTCCCTGTGGTCGCGTGAGTTTCCTCTAGGTGCTCCAGTTTCCTTCCACATCCCAAAGACATGCTGTAGGTGGATTGAACACTCAAAATCGGCCCTAGGCATGAGTGCATGCAAGTGTGTGCCTTCTGTGGAAGGTTAGGCGCCAGGCTGGCAACTCGACACCGTAAAACTCCACTGCCAATCATGAGTGGACAGGTGATCCACTGTGGCATCCCCTAACCAGGAAAAGCCAAAAGAAGAAGAAGAAACTGTGTTTTACTTGTATTCTGATTTTAATTGCATATTAAAACTTGAAAGCAGACCACAGCTGTGCCTCTTGTGAGTCACACAAAAATAAGAACAGGTCAATTGAGGAGTCACACAGAAGTTAGAACACATCAGTTGAGGTTAATTATCTGTGAACTAAGAGGTTGGAGCACAACTTGCTGTGAGGGAAAGGTAAGTTTACTTTTGCTTTCTTCTATTTTGTATTACTTTATTGCTTACTTCTATTTTGCATACTGTGATTTCTTTTCTTTGCACTGGGTTTTACTTGTATTATGTTTTTAATTGCATATTAAAATTTAGAAAGATACCACAGCTGCGTCTCTTGTGAGTCACACAAACAGATTGGTTAAGGAGTCACACAGAGATTAGAACAGGTCAATTAAAGTTCACATTGATTTGTTTTCTTTAGAATGTGTTTTACTTCTATTTTGCTTTTAGTTGTAGATTACAACTTGGAAATAGACCACAGCTGTGTCTCCTGTGAGTCCCGCAGAAATTAGAGCAGGTCAATTAAGGATTCGCACAGAAGTTAGAACAAATTAATTAAGGTTAATTTTATGTGAACTAAGGAGGTGGAGCTATGAACTAAACCTTCTGTTTAAGGGGTAAAATAAAACATTTTAAAGCTTCACTGGAAAAGGTCACCCAGACTCTGCCTTTACTTGCTGTGAGGAGAAGGTTGGTTTGCTTATGCTTTCTTGTATTTTGTAGTACTTCATTTTTAAATTCTGTGATTTGTTTTCTTTTCACTGTATTTTACTTGTATACTGCTTTTCATTGGATATTAAAACTTGGAAAGATATCACAGCTGTGTGTCTTGTGAGTCACAGAGAAAGTACAACAGGTCAGTTAAGGAGCCACACAGAAGTTAGAGCAGGTCAATTAGGGTTAATTATCCGTGAATTGAGGTCGTGGTAGGAGCTAAGCTTTCTATCCAAGGGGTAAAATAAAACATTTCAAAGCCTTACTGGAAAAATCACCCAGACTCTGCCACCACCTGCTGTGAGGGAAGGTGTTGTTTGCTTTTCCTTTCTTGCATTTTGTATTTCTTTATTGTGTTCTTATTTTTTCCAAAGCAGCAAAAGTGATGCTTAGTGAGTGTAAAGTAGTGGCAGCCGCTAGTGTTTTTGCATGTTAAGCTCCATGGCAGCTTTATATGCTACCGTGAAGTGGTGGACTCATTTTTCAGTGGGCATTACTTGCACATTAATAACCTGCTGGAGAACATTTCTTCTCTAGTCAAGGTGCTGCTGTACAGTTTGCCCATTCTCTAAGGTCATTTAGTTTTATTTCTCAAAAAAGGTTGATGTAAGATGTGTGACCTCATTCATTAAGTTATAGGTATCACTAGAATGTTGGTCATGTAGTGTAGTTGTCTGGATACTAGATAGCTTCAGAAATAATGTCTGATGGTGAGGGTTTAGAAAATTGTGTAAAGGAGTACATGAAGCCTGAATGTAGGGACATATCTCCAAAAATATGTACACCATATGCAGGGGTAAATTTAGGCTTGAGAAATATGTTGAATTCTGCAAAATAGCTGAGGTTAAGAGTTTTGTGAATGAGTAATTCTGAACAGGATGTGAAGAGGGTGAATGGAAGGCACAGATCCCAGAGTGTAAAGACTGACTACTCCCTGAATTTCCAAAAGAACATTTTCGTAGAATGGGTTGTGGTATAGGGAATGAAACAAAAATAGGTACTGTTAGAGACACCAGTAAATACAACACCATGGCAGTGTTTAAAATCCAAGTTTTATTAAAGTTTTATTAAAGAAATCCACTCACAGCATGAAAATATTTCCTGAAAGTCTTAAACATCACTAATCTTAAAATCTTTACAAAGTTGAAGAGGAAATCTTTTAAAAATATAAATGAGTTAAATAATGGGCTGACCTTACTAGAGAGGGGAGATATGGGAGATGACAATGTTAGTTGGAAGCTCATAAAGAGAGCTCAGCATGTGAAATGGGTTCAAAGAAGTGATGGAGATTCAGGCAATATTGTGCATGCTAGGGTAGGAAGGAGAATAGACAGTAGGGCACATGTTTCAGGGAAAGTAGGAGATAAGTGTGGGAGCTCATGGGCAATATTAGTGAATGGGAAAGGGAAGTAATGAAGAACAAAGGAGGAGAAACAAAAGAAGACAGTGACAGAATAAGTAATGTTAGGACAAGGAGACAAAACTAGATAAATATAAGAAAATGGGGCAAAATAATGACTGCTAATAAGAGGTTTTGAGCTAACATTTGAGAGAATTACAGGTTGATGCAGAATAGAAAAGACTGAGGGAGTACAGCAATAACAAAAATAGAAGGGTGGAAAACAGAGGAAAGATGAAACATTGGAAATCCAACAGGCAGATATAGTGACACGAGAGGAGACCAAGGCTGGGAGATCAGTGGAGGTATTGGTGATAGGAAAGTGGAAATTGTTTACTTGTAAAATCAGGTGTGTATACAGAGATAGAGAGGAAGAAACTTAACAGATATGGAGATTTTCTCAGGGATGGATTTAACAAGTACAGTCAGGTAATAACTGCAGTGACCACAAATACAGGGAAGACATACACATTGGTCCATCAGTGATTTAGTAAAGAATCAATACTGGGAGCAGCTGCTTGTTTCTTGGCAGTAGCTACTGGATGTGAAGAGCATGGTCGTCTTAGATGCTACCTGTTGTTAAAGCTAGAAAGGCTGTGCTGCTTGCTGAGAGAGGAAGGAAATGCACAGGCTCAGAACAGATAATGCCTAGGGCAAGATCTGGAAAACAAACTCTACAATGAGCAGATCTCCAACAGGTGGGGCTAATAAAGGGAAAAAACACCTAACAAGTGCAGTCTTCATTGATTTTTCTCAGATCTTTGTCATTGTTGACCACGCCATCCTATTAACACACCTACTGAACACCGGAATCAGTCCAAAAGCCACACAATATTTCCATGGTTTTCCCACCTACAGAATCTTCCATGTAAATAAATCATCTCTTTCATATCTCACCCTACTCACACATACTCCTTGGTCCCACAGAACTCTATATTGTTCCCTCTTCTATTCTTCATTTTCATAAACAAACTCTCATTTGATATGTATCAACTTCAAGTCCTACTGTATGTCAACGACATGATGATTTACAGATTTAGTCCAAATCACCTAAACATACAAAAGCAGCTACTATAGGCCATATACAGATAAATCATTGGCTCACAACCAAGCAACTCTTGCTGAATCACAAAAGAAAAGCTATGATCATTGCCACTAACAAAAGACAAACAACATGTTTTAAAACATTACACATCACTGAGCTGTAGAAAAACTCTATAAAAAGTGTGCTGTTCTTTAGAAATCTAGGGATTATGCTTGATCAATCCCTCAACTTTCAGGAACACATTGAAAAACTCAAATTCAGGATCAACTACTTGTGGTTTTGGCCACAAAAATTATCACAGTTTATATCTTCCCCTGCAAGAGCTGCCAATTGATAAAAGAGTCATGCTCATCCAAATGGAGTCTGTGTTATTACTTTTTGTCACAGCTTTACACAAACAAACAGAAATATTCAAATGTTCTGTAGCTAAATTCTGTAGTTAAATCTGCCAATTCATCACCAACTACCACTTACTCTCCCTATTATTTGAGTTGCTTAACCAAAGCAACTCATCATCACTCACCATGGAAACGATCACAACTACTCCAGACTATACTTCAGAAGCTATGCTAAAGCAGGGCCTACACTCTATAAACACCCAACTGTAAACTTCACAGCATTGTCCACAGTGTTCCAACTTTGTCCCACAAATGATAGCAATCCCTTGATAAACATATAACTGAAACATCAGAAGGGTCTAACTTCTGATGTCATCTCAAACAATTTCTGCAAAAGAAATGTAAATGTAGCTATAGCAAGAAAAGCCATGCCACATAGATTAAATTTCCCACTGCATCTGATTACTACACTTTACACTGACCCCTCTATATCCCTCACTAATATGATACATCAAATCATTTTGTAAATATGTATATAATTGTTCACCTCTATCACCCCTTTCATCTTTACATCCCCCACTAACAGTGTACTCCGTCATACTTTCCTGACATTGCTGTCTTGTTGATGTTCATCATATTGACCACTGCTTTAGTAGCCTTAGCTATGTGGGTTACATTCTGCCAAGGATATAACAGCTGGGTGACTTGCAATGCTTCAGGGCACCTTTCAAGTGCCAAACTATCAAGCAGCTTGAAATGCGCATTCTACAAGACATTTTTGGCCACAAAGCCCTTCAAAGCTTTACTATTACAGAAGAGTACACTCCTCTGATGCATTTGGAATTGATGCTTGGCTTGTTCTTTCTTTAGCTGGGAAGATACATTCCTTTTGTGGAAAAAAACTTCCATTTTCTTATTTTTTACTGATGTTTTACTGTTTCCTCTTCAGGAACGTTATTTTAAAGCTAGGAGGGTTGTATTTTAAGGGATTGTCTTGAGACTGCAATATATTTTTGAATGGAGCACCCATTGTTTCTGTCAGTTTAAAAGTAGTATTTTCTGACTGTCAAACTACTTTCTATTGAAAAATTGTGTTTAGTTTAAGGTTGTAGGGCTTTCATAGTGATTGAAAGTGCTTTTTATTGTTTTTTTTTTCTGCTAACATGTTATGTTGTGGACTGGTAATTTTACTGACATTTTTGCTTGCTTTACCCATGATAGAGGCACCACTTTTGGTTTGACCATGGAACAGATTGTCACTCCCATGGTCTGTCCTTCTTATTTATTTATTAATTGGCATTTGTTTACCGGGAAAGTCCATTGGGCCAAGAAGAACCTATTTTCAGTGGAGGCCCGAGGAGAAAAGCTCCACAAAATATAGTTAGTATAAAATTACATAATATTGGATCAGTTTGTATTAACAAGAAGCATAGTTATAAAAGGCAGTATAGATACTATAAAATACATTATGAAAATATAGGTGATACAGGGACACAATATACAAACACAAGACACTGAAGCAAATCCAAGGTACATGTTCTAGTACATTCTAATGTGAGTGTACACTCTACAGTACACTCTGTTATGAATGTAGAAGTTGAGTAATATAGGAAGAATTATAATAGCTGTCAAAAGGTATATGTATTAGAAGTAGGGAGAGATTTGTGCTAGGAGTAATGACGAAGTAACAGCAGTCAAGGTTTTGGAGGATTTAAGTAGAGAAAACAGGTGATATGATATAAGAAAGAGGAGTCAAGTCTAAGGAAGATGGAAGTTAGAGCATCTACACTGCCAGAGAGTAGAGAGATGTTGCTTCAGAGTTGTTTTGAAGGAGAAGATGCTACTGGTAGTCTTAATACCTAGTGGGAGTGCATTCCATAGTTTGGCAATAGTGAAGGAGTTGAGCATTTGACCTGCTGGGAGTTTAGGTTTTTCAACTTGCAGGAGATGTTGTTTTTCAGATCTGAGTGATCTGTTTTGGTGGTAGTGAGTTAGGATTGGAGATACGGCTGGCAGTCTGATGGATTATAAATAATTGTATGTGCTATGATTAATTGCAGATATGTTAGGCAATGTGGGAGTTCAAGCCAATTGAGTGACTGTAAGGAAATGCAGTGATGGGATGAATATCTGGCATCGGTTGTGAATTTGGCGATTGTATTGTAACAGGACTCTAGCTTATTTTTTTATGGATAGCTGGATACTGGTGAGGAGGGGGTCACCATATAGGAGTGATGGGAGGAGGAAGGTAAGGGCAAGAGTTTGTTTGCTAGAGCTGTTAAGAATATTTTTTTTTATGTCTATAGAGGGATCCTAGTTTTTGGTGTGTCTTTTTGATAAAGGTATGGATATGGAGATCAAAAGTAAGGTTTTCATCTAAGATGACTTTAAGTAGTTTTGTATTAGGTACTACTTCTATGGTGGTCTTGTTTTGAGAGTATGACAAATTCTGTCATGTATGGCGGTACCTTTTTGGGGGTGAATAACAGCATTTTTTTTTTTTTTGCAATTTAGAGACAGGTGAATATTTGTCATCCATGTTTTGGTGGAGGTGAAAGCATTTTGAGTAGTATGCAGAAGTTCGGTAATAGAGTTAGCAGAGAAAATAATGGCAGAGTATATGCATATTGAATTACTGTACCATTAATGACATTAGAGTACAAGTTATTGATGAAAATATGAATAGTAGAGGACCTAATATAGAACCTTGTGGGACACCTGTGGATGTTTCTAGGAAATGAAAGAAAAGTTTTGCCATTTAGTAGATTGTTGTCTATTGTTTAGGTAGCTGGTAAACCAATCTAGGGTTGAGGGGGAGATACCTAGGTTAGAGTGTTTCATGAGCAGCAGGGGGTGGGAAATAGTATTGACGGCTTTAGAAAGGTCAAGAAAGAGTGAAGATATGATTTTGCTGGTATCTCAAGTTCAATTGACTACATCCAAGAAAGGTATAAGATCAGTAGTTGTGCTATGGCCTGGCCTGAAACCATGCTGAGTGGGGAAAAGAAGCTGATTTTGAAGTAGATAGCTGAGAAGTTGAGTATGGCTGCATTTCTCCAAGATTTTAGAAAGAGGGGAGAGAATAGCAATAGGTCTAAAGTTTGAAATAGTTGTGTTGTTGCCACCTTTGTGGAGGGGTAGAATGTAAGATTTTTCTGGATAGTAGGTATGTTGGCCTCCTGGATAGATCTGTTGATGAATATGCTTACAGGATAAGCAATGGCTTTTGCAGACATCTAAAAGTATTCTGGGGTACGTTGTCTGGAGCATTAGAGCATGGTTTCAGTTTGATAAGCAGTTTTTTGATAGTAGTGGTGGGTATAGAAAAGAAGGAAAGGGTGGGTGGGGGGAGATAGTAGTATTTTGTGAGGTGGGCTTAGGTGGATGGGAGCTGCTGTCACTGTTGATTTGAGGAAAGTTTGCTGCGAGGCTTGATATTGTATTGATGAAATGAAATGAAGAGGGAGGCTAGGTGTTTTGTCTGGATGTGGACAGAGGTTGTTTTTCGATCCAGGGTTTATAGTAGAGATAAAGCAGAGTTCCAAATGTTTTTATTCCCGTTACAAAAAGAACAAAAAGAAAACGTTAAGCAAACAGCCTTTGCCACCACAGCAGGTGCGTGACTCTGCTTTGGCCATTTGTTGTTCCTCAGATCCCTGATCTTTCACCCAGGATCCCTCTGATTTAGCACCTACAGTCACTGTGTACCAGGGGTATACACATCCTGTGGGGCTGTTGGGGTTCATGCAGTGGCAAGAGAGAACCGATCTTGCTGGTCCTGGGAGAGGGAACAGGGACATTTCCCTATTGTATCAGAATACTTTACCCATCCTTGGGGAAGCAGCAGCTCCCATTAGTAACATGACTGGCCTCCTTTTTTCCTGTCAAAAAGAAATAAAAACAAGCATGTATCTACTCCTCCTCAAATTTGCTTTGATAGGATTTATTTACTGGGGCTGGCTCAGTGTTTTATTCAGGCTACTACTCCTTCCTTTAGAGTAGTCTCTGATAAAAGAAAGAGGGAGGCCTCCTTTCCTGAAGAGATTCAAGATTCTGGATTTGAACAGGAATTGCAGGGATGGATTCAGGGTTTTATACTCATATTTCTGATTCAGAATCAGAAGAGAGCTCTCCTTCTGAATCTCCCTGTGGGAGGATTCTCTTTCTCTTAGGGCTATTCCCAGAATGGCACAGTGCTTTCAGTGAGAGAACAATGAGTTTTCACAGTCTCTCAGAAAATGCAATGAGTTGTTACAGAAGGATTTTCAATAACCTATACCCATTCCTCCTGTCCTGTCTTCTTTAGAGAATATATGTCTTACCGCCTGCAATTTTCCTAATAGTTAGTCAGCTGTCACACAAAGACAGATAGGATGCATAACGTTCCTCAATATTTTAAATTTTTACACACTATTCCCAAGGATAGAGGAATGGTGAGGATGCAAGGAGTAGAGGTGGCGAAGGTAGATGAGTTTAAATACTTGGGGTCAATTGTTCAGAGTAACGGTGAGTGTGGAAGAGAGGTGAAGAAGAGAGTACAGGCAGGATGGAGTGGGTGGAGAAGAGTGTCAAGAGTGATTTGTGACAGACGAGTGCCTGTAAGAGTGAAAAGGAAGGTCTACAAGAGGGTAGTGAGACCAGCTATGTTATATGAGTTGGAGACAGTGGAATTGACAAAAAGGCAGGAGTTTGAGCTGGATGTGGCAGAATTAAAGATGTTAAGATTTGCACTGGGTGTGATGAGGGTGGACAGGATTAGGAATAAGTATATTAGAGGGTCAGCCCAGGTTGGAAAGTTTGGAGACAAAGCCAGAGAGGCACGATTACGTTTGTTTGGACATGAGCTGAGGAGGGATGCTGAGTATATTGGGAAAAAGATGCTAAGGATGAAGTTACCAGGTAACAGGAAAGAGGAAGGCCTAAGATAAGGTTTATGGATGTGGTGAGAGAGGACATGTAGGTGGTTGGTGTGACAGAGCAAGATGCAGAGGATAGGAACAAATGGAAACAGGTGATCTGCTGTGGCGACCCCTAATGGGAACAGCCGAAAGAAGATGATGATGATGATACACTATTCCCAAATATGACCCAACAGCTATAGAGTTAGTTAATCCCTCTGCTGCTAAGCACTTAGTTAATTCCAATCCTACACTTTCTAATAAGGATGAGAAAATTATTTATATGTATGGGGAAAAGTGTATACTTTTATAACTTTTATTTTCAGAATTTTCAGTTTTCAATTTTCAGGCTTGTACGTTAAAAGTTTGTTCTGACAAATTATGGGAGTATAAGGAATGTTTTATCTTCAGTTTCTTCTTGTGAATAAAAATCTGCTTTAAATAACCTAGCTTTTTCTATTGCACATGTGACTACTCATTGTTTGCAGTGTGTGTAAGACTCCATTGATACTTCTTCACGGGCTATGGCCACTGATATGGTTTTAAGAAGGTTTGCTTGGCTGTATTTTCAGATCCTTCCCAATGATGTTAAAATCAGATTTTAAAATTTCCCTTAGATAAAGATTTAGTGTTTGACCCCTCTGCTGCAATGATCAAAAAGTGTGATGAAAGGGGCAAAATGATTCAGGGAATCTCTAAGATATTTCAGTCCTATCTCCCAATTGTCAAGAGATTTTCTTTCACCTCATCCAGTTGTGGCAAAAAAAAAAAAAAAAGAATAAATAGTCTCAATAGAATTCAGGTAAACAGAAGTTCAAGAATAAGTGATGAAGAGGTTCCAAAAATACATCTCAAACCTCCCAAAACCAAGGACACTCCAACAAGTCTGAATGACTGTTCAAGTGAACTTGTGACCACTTCTCAATCTGCCCCCTTTCCTCTTCCAGAAAGTCTGAATCTCCAGTTTTCTGTTTGGTAAGAAATTGTTTCAGACAAATGGGTTCTGAAAACTTTCAACAGGGTTACAGATGGCAGTGAGAGGTAATTCCTCCTTTCGAGTGGATTATTCCTCATCCTGCAGATGAAACAGTTTTCTTTCCACCTGTTCTTCATCACATGCTGCCCCAAGGAGAGATAGAACCAGTTCTTCCTTCCTAAGTGGGGAAGGAGTTATATTAAAGGATGATCCTAGTCCCAAATAAAGAAAACACTTGGAGACCACTTTGTGTTCATTCTTTCTTTCCTAAACCTGTTTGTGATAGTGCCCAAATTCAAAATGTCACTTCACACCTGCTGCCTCTTCTTCCTCTTTCTCTTTCAAGTTTCCTGTTAACACTAGATGTAAAAGATGATTATCATCATATTCCCATTCATCCACACTTCAGGCATTTCTTAAGAATTTGCATGTCTGGATTATATTATCAGTTATCTGCCTTATCCTTTGGACTATCCACTGCACCAGGAGTGATTAGCTCCGGTTGTAGCTCATTGCAGGCTACAGGGTATTCACATTTTTCCATATTTATATGACTTGTTTATCTTTTCAGAGTCTTTTTGAAAATGCAGGAATCTCTCACCTGGGTGAGAGATTTCTTGCACAAGCTGAGATTCCAAAAGAACATTCAAAAGTCTTTCTTGACTCCCTCACACAGAATTGTGTTTCAGGGATGTCAAATAGACACCACAGTTCAAAGAACTTTTCTTCCACAGGGAACAGAATAGATCTTTATTTAGCTCTATTTCTAAGGTTTTCCACTCAGACTTTAGTCACTGCGAAGGAATACCTCAGAATTTTGGGTCTCATGATTCTCATAATACTCATGACAAGACACCACATGAGAAAGATACATTCATATATGACATCTCTTTGGTACCAGCATCAATACCCTTTATCTTTTCAAATCCAAGTACTGAGGTTTGTTAGAAGAGAAATATCTTGGTGTGGACAGCAGGTGTCCTTAAATTAAGGTCTCCACTGATATCTCCCTTTTCCAAAGCAGTCAGTTATCACAGATGTTTCAGACTTTAATTGGTGAGCAGTTTCAGGAGACATAAAAGTATAGGGGATGCTGGACACCTAAGACAGATGCAAATACATTAATATTAAGGAGATGCTTGCCTGATCAAGGCACTCAGTTCTCTGAACCATCTTTGGTTCCCCGGACCTCTTCAAGTGGTTATAGAAAATGCCACAGAGATGTGGTATATCAACAAGCAAGGAGGAAGCTAGTAATTCCCTTTTTGATGATTAGCCATGCTACCTTGGGATATACCTTCACAGTACAATCTCACTCTACAGGTACTCTACATTCTGTCAGAGCAAAATTGTGTGGCAGAAAAACTGAGCAGGACTAGAGCAGACTCACAAATGGAAACTAGATCTGGAGGTTTTCCAAGAGTTTATCCATCTGTGGGGAGTTCCTTAAGTATTTGCCTCCTCTATGAACATTCAACTGGCAAAAGTTTGTTCCAGGATGCCATGTAAGAAGGTTTGGAAGACAAGTGCCTTTTCTTTTCTTTGAAATGTAATGTTCCTGTATGCCTTTCTACCCTTCCACTAATATCCAGGGTACTTCAGAGGATTCACAAGGAATCTCCCAAGATCATTGTGGTGACTCTCTTCTGGCCCAGGCAACCGTGGTTCTCCCTTCTTTTGGAAATGACCAGGGGCAGTTACCACAAGCTTCCTCACAAAACGTTTCTATTCACACAAGTGCAGAGGTGTTTGATACACTGTGAGGACAATCATCTTCAATTGGCTGCCTGGAAGATAGGCTCATGATTCCTTTTAGTCACCTGTTTTCTGAAGACATGCAGCAGGTACTAATGGAGGCAAAAAAGCCAGCTGCTAGAATATTATATACTAGCAAATGAAAAAAAGTTTTCTAGTTGGTGCCAAAACATAATCAGCACCCATTGAGGGCTAGTTCTTCTCTGGTTTTACAATATTTCTGTGAGTTACTATTGTATGGACTTTCTTATTCCCCTATCAAGGTTAATTTATCTGCCATTTCAGCATGTCCGCCCATAGATTCTCCATTTTCAAGGCAGTCACATGTCAAAATGTCATTGAAAGGGGTTTTGCATAAGAAACCTCTGAGTAAACCAGTGGCCCCTCCTTGGGATCTTACTTTTGTTTAGAAAAACTAACACTTGCTCCCTTTGCACCAGCTAATCTGTCTGACTTGAGGTTCTTAACATGGAAAATAGTTTTATTGATTGCTCTGATGTTTACAAGATGGGTATCTGAGTTGCAAGCCAGTCAACCCATTCTTATTTTACACAAGAAGAATTTCCTTGAAAACTAATCCTTCTTTTATGTCTAAAGTAGAATCCTCATTTACTTTAAGTCAAACTATCCATCTCCCCATTTTCTTTCCTGTACCTAAAATTGAAGGAGAAAGGATGCTCCATACCTTGGATGTCCACAGACAACTCAGGTACTATCTTGACAGAACTAAATCTTTCAGATCATTGGATCAATTGTTCATTACTTGTGAAGGTAAGAAGAAGGGACAAATGGTATCAAAACAGACTGGTTGTCTAAGGCTAGTACCTTTTGTTATACTTACTATGTCAAATCTATTCCAGACTGGGTCAAAGCATACTCTTATAGGGTCTTGGTTTCATCTATGGTTGTTTTTGAAAGGGATGGATTCTAGAAATATTCTAGGAACTGCTACTTGGCCCTCTGTACATACAATTACAAAGCACTATAAGTTGAATTCCTTCTCAAGTTCCAGATCATACTTTGCTAGGACCATTCTTCAGGGGCTCCTGGACCCTTTTCCTTCCTCCTCTCAAATATAGTTAGCTATGGTAGTCTACCCATATAGCTAACACTACTGCAGCAGTGATTAATATGAAGAATGTAGTATGGTTGTATAAGTTACCTTACCATAACAGTAGATGTTTACGTGATCAATGCTGTAGTAGCCGCTCCCTCTTCCATCCCCTTGTTTTTTTTTTTGTTTTTTTTGTATGTTTTTTATGCCATGTTGTGGACATTTGTTTCTTGTTATTCCTATTTCTTGTTAGTCCTTTCAACTCTCTCTTTCTCTCTCTCTCTCTCTCTCTCTTTGCTGGTAGCAAAGCTCTGAAGGGCTTTGTGCCCAAACTTGTCTTTTAGTCAACTCATCTCAAGCTGCTTGACAACTTAGGAACATAGAAGGTATAGTGAAGCTTTGGAAGATGGCTGGCTGTTATATTCTTGATAAAATATAACCCCATATAGCTGAGGCTGCTGTAGCAGTGATCATTCAAATGTCTACTGTTATAATAAGTTCTGCTTACACAACTGTACAGTCTCTTTCTATTGGTAAGCTATCCAACTTGCTTCACCTCAGATTACACACCAGCTTTTCCATAAATGCATTGCTATCATAGTGAATTTATACACAATACACTATAACATATTGCTGCAAAACTGGTTATCTTACATTGGTATTGCATTTTCAGTTTGTGTTATATTAATTGCAGTCTACTGTAACATTTACTACAACCTAGGCTTGGTCTGCAATTGGTCATGTTTGATCCATGATCTAACCCTGTAAACAAATGTAAATAAAACACAGCTGAAACAAGATTTAGGCAGTGTGTGTGATGAAATAAAAAAGAAGAATAAAAAAAGATAATTATAACAACAGCAAAATAGTAGTTTAAAAGTAAATGGAACAGCCATACAGTATTACTTCCATAACATGCTGGAACCATCTGGTCTTGTACTGACATCTGGAGATTGGACAACTTCTCCAAATTTGATAGTCTAAGTTAGATAAACTAATAGATAGGTTAAGAGTGACATGATTCTTGTCTACTCTATATTTCATGAAGAGGTACATATTCGCATAGCAGATGAAATCAGGAGGGAAAGCCCTTATCACCTTGGAGGGAGTGTTTCAGTATGGTATTCTCCCCTTGAGGTTGCATGCAGCATCTAAAACATTTTACCAACTCCAGGACTGGGTTTCAAAACCACATACATAGTCGATATGCTGATGCTTATTTGGATGATGTTGTCATCCCAAATGGAAATCCATTCAGTTAACGTGAAGCCTATCTTGGATTCAATAAAAGAGTCTAAACTAGATGGAAGCACTTCTTAACTATATTGGGTATGACTGAAGAAAGATACCTAGGATATATAGACCAAGGAATAGTCAACCCCCAAAAGAAGAATCTGAGGGCCACGAAGAACTGTCCTATTCCAAGTATTAAAAAAATAAGCAAGTACATTCCTAGCATTACTAGGTTGATTTAATACTACAGGACATTTTTGCCTTACTATACAACCATAGCCAGACCCTAAACAGATTTAGAA
The DNA here is from genome assembly GCF_019279795.1 of Protopterus annectens. Classification (NCBI taxonomy): domain Eukaryota; kingdom Metazoa; phylum Chordata; order Ceratodontiformes; family Protopteridae; genus Protopterus; species Protopterus annectens. The sequence goes on along the minus strand of NC_056737.1, from coordinate 1,752,607,157 downwards.
TTCCTACAGTGGGCTGAGGGAGCAGATAATGTTTTCAAAATTTAAAAGATTGACTATCCTCAGAGGTAGTTATTGACAGCCACAGACTTTAACAAGCCATTTCTAGTATATACAGATGCTTCAGAGATGGGTCTGGGAGTAGTGCTGTTACAGATCTGGGACTGGGAGTTCCACTTCATTTACTGCATTAGCCATAAAATAAGCAAGGCTGAGCAGAAAAACTCCATAATGGAGAAGATGTGTTTAGCAATAAAATAGATACTTTCTTCCATTCAATACTATTTACTTCATTCAGAGTTCATACTGGTAACCAGTCATGCCTTTCTCTCATGATTTTACAAGCAGCAAGCTTGTAACATAAAAACATGCTGTTGGCCCATTCCACTTTAACTGGTTAGCTTTTGTGGCAAGACCAAGTTGGTTCAATCCCCTGTAATGCCAATCAGTTGTTTATATGTCAACCACTAGGTACAAAACTGATGGTTTACAGCTGGGGGTGTTATTGTTGTTTAGCATTGTAGTATTCATGAGTCAGAAGTACTTAAAGCGTTGTTGAAATAATGTTTGCTACCCAAAATGTGTGCATAGTTATGTAAATAATGTTTAAGACACCAAAATAACTACAATAATGGAGTCATTAAATGTAGTCACTGCTTTGTTCATGGAGAGGAGCTTCCCTGTATTAGTTTGAGCATATTTGTTGAATGAACATTTGAAGACAATATAAAAAGTGCACCTTAAGTAAAACCACATGGCTAAATTTCTGGAAGAGCCTGCCTTGCCTGCACTTTTATATAATAAAATGCACATTTTATATAAGCAGTACTGATATCAGCTGCAGAAACTTTCTTTCTCTATATATTTTATCTATCTAGATATTTATAGATATAGATATGTATCTCCAACATATAAAGATGAGGCTCCATACAAAGAATTATTATTGGGTCTGGAACCATAACTTGCTTTATGTGTTCTCATTGTTGATGCCACAAGATTCACCTACTCAGTTTTGCTCGGGAGATGTGTATCCAAGGCATCCATATTTTGAACACATAAGAAGCTGCTTATGATCAGCGATCCAGTCATAATACTTTATGTTATGAATATCTTCAGCATGCTCCTGAATTCATCCTTTTACCTGCTTTTTTGCCAGTATGGTTTACTATTGTTTTCTGTCTACTGCACACACCTTATACCATTTGCAGCCATACTGAGTATTAAGTCTATTTGTAATGAGTTTTTTTAAATTAGTATGGGGTCAATCCTAGTTCTTTTGTGAGGTGAAATATTAAATATATAACTGTAACCAGGAGAACATTTTTCTTTAAATTGAGTATTATCTTTTATCCAGGATTCAATGATAGCTAGAATGCCTGACTGGTGAGTATGGATTTAGTTCATGTTCATGTTGAAGACCCACTAATATGTCATCTAAGTCTATTAATCATAATATAGAAACTTCTATGTTAGAGTCAGTAGGATAAAATCTTTTTTTCTTATTTGATATGCTTATTCTTATATCTATGAATTTACTGCATAATCTTTTTTTTTGCTCTCAAAAATAGAAGGAAATTTGAGTCCCCATAATGTACATTTTCAAGTTTTGTTAAAGTTTCAAGAATCTCACTGATACATGAAAAACATCTAATTCCATTGTGTAAGGTGTTTTTATTGCATTTGAAATGGAATGTGTCTTCCTCCACAGAACAGTCTTTTCTGGGTGTGTGCTTCAGCTTATGTATTTAATTATACAAAGATACAACTGCCTTCATGGGTAGCATTGCTAGTATACGTCAGCCATTACATTAAGTTCAAAGTATTAATATGATGTACTGGTTCAATATATTAATTAAAATGCCAGGCTGCAAAGCAATAGCTGTGATTTAATCTTATCATCCCCAATTTGCACGCCTTCTAGACCCATACAAATGTTTTTAATTTTTTGTACCTTTGTGCTAGGCTTGAGAAAATGAATTTTGATTTTAGGGGCAGTACATACTTAAAATGCATACAAATAAATCTTTACTTTTAACTAACAGTCTTAACAGTGTTTCAGCTCTATCTGACCTGTACATTTTGTTATGTGTCCAATTAAAGTAGTATATCACAGCTATGATAAATAGTGTAGTAATTGATAACTGAATGGAACATGGCTTAGTGCCTGAAACTCAGCATAGAGTACTTGGTACACTAAGATAATTACATAATATCATTTCCAGATTCATTTGAGAGGTAATCAGCATAAACATTTCCAGGATCCTGTTATTTAAAATATAGATTATTTTCGGAATCAAGAGAAAGGAGGAACTACTGATTATAAAATAGAAGGGTTGTTTGGTGTTTTTCATTTCATCTTAAGCATCTACTTTACTTTTCCTGCCAGCAGAAAATAATTAATCCATTCTGAACAAAAATCATTTTTCCTTAATCGAGTTCCAGGCTTACTAAAGGAAAACATTTTTGGAGCAAGTGCTATTCTTTGCATCTTCCACATCTGCTTGCATAGCAACTTCATCTGGTAAAAACGTTTTCATGTTGGCTAAAGTTTCAAAATTGTAGCCATTTTTAAAAGAAAAGAACTATTTTACTTCCTTACTGGCCATACCCTGGTTCTGTAGTTAGTATTTCTGAAGAGCCAGTATATGGGGTTCGTTTCTGACCACTAGCTACAGTCTACATAAATTAGTTACATTCTTCCCATGTTTTTATGGGCATTCTCTAGGTATTGCCATTTCACACGACCTGCCATAAAGATATTAGTTGATTAGCTGTGTTAAACTGTTTGCATCAATTGAATTTACCCATCCCTTTCAGTCCTGGATCACATTTGAAAGCAATGCATAGATAAACTGTTTCATTTAACAATTTAAAAAATGTAATTTTTATTACAGATTGTTGCCTGATTTCAGGCTAAAACTTGAAATAGTTCTCTTTCTTCAACAGTGTAGAAATAGCTTATGCTGCGTTTATTGAATGCCTGTAAGTTTTCTAGTTATTTCTTAGCATCTAACAATTCTAGTCTAAAACAACACTCTGGATTCTTTTTTATAGAATCCATGTTCATTCCAAGTGAAAAGACTATTTGCAATTAATCGGATCTTGTATCTTTGTAGATCATTAGATCTTGTATATTTCAGCAAAAGAGAGACAGAGACAAACCAATATCAATGTAATCAATCCCTAAAGTAAAACAAATACATAAACATAAAAAATGTGTTGAAATGCAGATTAATTACCCACACATCCTAAATTTAAACCTAAAGCCAAACCTAACTTTAAACATTACCCTATAATTAATTCTATTCCTAGCCCTAAACCTAACTTCTAATTTATGCATAATAAATATAACCCTAAAATTAAGTATAATCCCAAAATATAAATTTAATTCCTATCCTGACCTCGACTCTAGTACTAAAGTTATTTATATCTTCACATATTACATCAGGACATTCAGAAAACAGTCCTTTTATTCATAGGATCATAGGATCATAGGAGATTACTAGGCTGTTGACCTGGAGGTCATTTTAAGCCTAGCCGTTTCAACCCAATGTAATACTGTAGAAGTACTAGTCAGTACCCAAGATTGCATTTAGTGATGACTGCCCATATCCAGTAGGGTTGTGGGTGCTATCCCTGCTAAGAATTTATGATGCCTCATCCACTCATCCAGGTTCCTCTTGAAAAGTGTCATAGAGGTGTTCTGTTTCACATGAATTGGTAGCCTGTTCCAAAGATGTGGTTGTCACTGGGAGATAAATCTATTCCTCCAGCATGTCCTATTTAAGTCACAAGCTATATGTATATCCCTGGAACGGGTGGCCCTAGACTCATTTGATTTATGGATCTGCAGTAAGTTCATTAGGTTTGGGTATTGGGTTGATCTGTAAGCCAGGCATATATCTCCCCTAAGAAGTCTATACGATAAGGAGTATAGAGACAGGGATTTTAGTCAGTCAGTATAAGGCACATGCTGTAGGCCCTTGATCTTCTTTGTTAGAAACCTCCAAGGTCTCTCTAATTGCTGAAGGTGTTTAGTATGGTACATACTGAATGGGTTGTTATACTCAATTATGGGCTGGATAAGTGCAGAGTATAGGGAGTTATAACTTCTTTTGCTCTATAGGGGATGCCTTTACTAATCAAGTGAGCTATGCAAAAAGCTTTCCTTACAATGGTAGACACATGGTAGTTGAAGTTAAGGTCACGGTCACCCTGGGATCCCTGGTCCCTTACCACTTCACGGGTACATTACGTAGGGTATTGTTGTTGATTTGATACTGTGAAGGGACATTGTTTGTGCCAAAGGGAATGATGATGCATTTCTTTGCATTCAGTTTGAGACCATGACTAACACACCAGTTGTTGGTCTGTGTGAGACCTGCCTGGAGTATACTGACATCATTTGGGAATTAATTGATTGCACCTAGTTTGCTGTCATCTGCAGACTTGGTCAGCCACAACCCTTTATTTTTATACGTTTTTATCTGACCTTCTGAGAAGTATATACCAAACAGTAGGGGGTCCAGCACTGACCCCTGTGGCACCCCACTGGTAACAGGTCTGCTAGATGATGTGGAGTCCAGTTTGTGAGCCAGCTGGCCACCCAGCTTACTACGAAGGGGTTTAAATTCAGTTTGCTAAGTTTATTGGTAATGCCCGAATATGGGAATATATCAAAAGCCTTTGCCAAGTTGAGGTATTCTGTGTGCACAGATTTGCCCTCATCAATGGCCTTGGTCACACTTTCAAAGAAATCCACCAGATATAACAGGCAGGATCTGCCCTTCATGAAGCTGAATTGGGTAGAATCCAGGGTTTGGAGGTCACCTATGTCTTTATTTGTGAGGTCCATAATGATACATTCCATGGCCTTACAGATGAGGCTAGTCAGGCTTAAGGGTCTGTAATTCCCTGGGTATGTTGTTAGGCCACCCTTGTGGAGGGGAATAACTGCAGCTGCTCTCCATTCTGCAGGAACAACATTTGTGGTTAGGCTACGATTGAAAAGGGTGCTTAGTGGACATTCTAGTTCATGTTTTAGCCTGATTAGAAGATAGCCTGGGATGTCATCTTGTCCCATTGAGGCCATGTTCTTTGCCTTAGACAGGGATCTGAGGATCTGCTCTTCAGATATGTAAGGTTAGGGGGGGGGAGTTTGTAGGGAGGGTTTATTGTAAGTTAGGAGGAGATATGTGAGTGAAATTTTCAGCAAATCTTTCCACTAGCAGGTTCAATGTCTTTGTGGGGTCAGAGTGTGTGATACCGTTGGCCACCAGTTCTGCACATACTTGGGTGCTATCCTTTAGGTTGTGTACATAGCTGTAAAAGGCCTTATGGTTATCCTTGGCAGTACTTGCTAGGTTTCTCTCAAAGGAGCTCTTAGAGGATTTGACAAGTTGTCGCATTTGCCTGTTCATGCTGAGGAGGGTGCTTTTCCATTGTTGGGTCCTTGTCTTTGTTTTCTTGGACAGCAACATTTTGCATTTATTGTAGAGTTTGTTGATGCTGGAAGTCCACCCTGGCAGCTTGATTTTACTTGGGGCTCTGGCTTTGATTCTATCTGGTACAGCCAAGTTTATACACTTATGCAAGTGACTGTACAGGGCTTTAGTGTAAGCCTTGACATAGTTACCACTTTCAGCTTGAGGTGGGGTTTGGAATACCTTCACCTATGATGGTATAGTTTGCCTTGGTGAAGTGTTTTAGTCTGATTACACCCTTTGTGAGTTCTGCTGTTAGTGTGAGTTTGAAGGTGACTGATTTGTGGTCAGTTTTAACTAATGAGGGTCCAACAGTTGCAGCAGTGTGCCTGTTTAATATGTTGGTGAGAACCAGATCTAGAATGATTGTTACTTTTGTTTGGGTATGGACAATTTCCTCCAGTGCATTTGAATTCACAAAGTCAAGGAACTTTTATGCTAGTGAGTTTGGGCTAGAGTAGGTTTCCCAGTTAATGGTGAGATAACTGAAATCCCCCATAACCAGTATTTTTTGGTAAAATATGAGTTATCTTCAGTTTGGTTAAGTAGGCTTTGTGGGTGTCATGACACATGGAGGGGGATCTATAACTGGCTAGGACTTGAATGGGGGTCTTACCCACCGTAACCTGGACCTGAGGTAACTCCATGGAGTTGTCCAGTCTAACTAGACGTGAGGTGATTTTATCTCTAACATAGATTGGAACACCGCCTCATTTGGTTTTCACATGTTTATTTTGCAGTCTAAAGGTGTGGAAGGCATTGTTGCCTTGCACGGCTGGGGTACTCTCTAAGGCCTTAAACTAGGTTTCTGTGACTGCACCAACATCTACAACTTATAGTGACAGAAGTGCTTCCAAGGAGTGCGGTTTTTGGTTTAAGTGCCTAACATCTAGCAGTATGACCCATATTTTGTTCTGAGTGGTTAATTTCACATCAGTAATGCTGTTTTTGAGACCTTGCCAAAAAAGGCACTATGGGAGAGGCAAGATCCTTTGCCAGTAGCCAAAAGCCTAGGGGTACCAGGTGCAAACCATCTCTGATAAAGCAGTGAAGTTTGTCGACCATTACTTCACAGGCAGACAGGAACTGGATTTTGGGGATAAAATTTTGGCTAGGCTTGTAAGGTCCCCAGGGCCATTAGCCTAGTAACCTCCTGTAATCCTATGATCCTTTGATCCTATGATCTCCTTGGAAAGACACCAAAAACTAAGCCAATTTTTGAAATCAATCATTTTCTGTTTATACTGTGGCATCATTCTAATTGAGAGTAGTATGCTGCTCAAGGCTAGGGACATACCTGCCTGGGACATGTACCCAGAGAGCTTGACAATGTCTCTCTTTACATAGTCCAGTGAAGTACATCTCAGATCATTCACACCAACATGAACTATGATAGAGTCATAATTATACTTGTTGCTGAGAGACTTGAGTGCATGCATGATTTGTTGAATCCTGGCACCGGACAGGTAACTTTCTTCTTGTCCAACCTGGTGAGTGGGACATCCATATGTCTCATTACTGAGTCACCAATGACAAAAAAATGTGAGTTTTGAGTGTTATGCCTTATGGGTTTGGTGGTTTATGTATCATAGGTTCTGTGGAGACTGATTTAGCTGTAGCAGGTTTGTGTTTTGGAGGACTCTGGTATTTAGGTAAATTTTTCAAGAGAACCTCAGTGTATGTGGATTTATGCATTTGATGTATATTATGTGTATGAGTAGTGGTATGTGTATGAGTAGTGGTGCTATGTGAATATGTAGTGGTGGGTGAGTTTACAACCTTCTCTGTGTTACTGTCTTCAGTGAGAGAGAGCATGGATTCTAGATTCTTTGTGTAAATACATCTCTTGTACTCTGTAGTAGACTGTGTTATTAGTAGAGGGTTGTCTGTGTACATGAGGCAATTGCTACACTGCCTCAGGAGACCCAAGTCAACAAGGTTGATGGGAGAAACAAGGGTGCTCCAACTGTCCATAATGCTAGGTTGAAGACTAGGGGTGGCTTTTCATAAATGATCACGGAGGAGCTCGATGAATAGATATTTCTGCCTGGGTTTTAAGGGAAAATTTGTTGAATTTAACTGTTCGGGTTTGGTGCACAATTGTGGTGCTGCACGTCTTGCAAACAAGCAAAAACCTGCTCAGATGCAGAACCTAAATACCAGAAGCTAAAACTTCACAATAAAACTCTAACAAATTTCAAAAGAACCAATGATGATGCTTATTCCACGCCTTAGATCAGCCTCCCTTAACCAGTCAAGTGGCAATCAAACACAGTTCTCTGACAAAAGTGCAGATGGCCCCCTTCCAATCCAAGATGGCCTGGAAAATGTGCTCAGAGCAATCAAACCACTGCAAACAGTTTCAGAAGCAGCAGGCATGGAGCTGGACTATGCTACAGCTACTAGCTACCCTACTTTCAGTGAGCAAAACTACAGAATATTTATCACAGCAGAAAAATAGCAGTGAGACACTGAAAAAAAACATTTAAAACAGCAGAAAATCAGCCAGGACGCTCTAAAGAATGATTTAAACAGTTAACAAATCAGTTAATTAAGTACTGATTGGTGGAAAAACCATAGCTAGCAATGCAGATAGCTTTGAAACAGTGAAAAACTACCAGTAAATACTTAACAAAACAGTGGAAACAACAAAAAAGCTTGCTAAACAGGGAAAACAGCAATAATATTTGATTTTGCAGGTACAGTGTAGCAGGCAATTGCAGTATAACACTGTAGTTTAGTATGCAATAAATAAATGCAGTATAAAAGTAGGTGACAGGCAATAAAAAAGTGCAATAAATGGTATTAATAAGCAAAAAACAGCCAACTTATGTTTTTTTTTTTTTTTTGGAAGCTCAAAAGCCTCTAGTCATGTGGTATCTCAGCCCAGAGTTGTGGCTGGTAGCCCACTTCAGTTCAGCTCAGTACAAACAAGCCTTCAGCTCGATACAAACAAGTATTCAATGTGGTATTTGACCAACATATTTAGTGATAAATGACAGATGCACAAATATTTACTGTTTATATCTAATGTAATATTTTTATCAAAATGAATTCAACCACATGGACTCGATGTAGGGTCTTTGGTAACAATCAGTTGTTCTTCTCTTGTGCTCATTCCAAAACAGACAGGTGAAACATTTTACCTTTAGAAGTGAAAGTTTAAAGCATTCATATAAATGCTTGTGCACAGTTTTTCACATACACTGTTACTACATAATGAGCGCAAACCTGATTCTTCATATATTTTTTACGTGCCACTTCAAAGTATACTGCTGCATTTCTGGATTAACGGTTTTATTTTGATGTCCTGAATCACCCACTTCTTTAGCAAAGTGAAGTTGTTTTTCGCACTCTTGCGCTTACAGTTTGAACCTGACTAGGTGAAACAATGCAGGGTAAAGTAATGTAGCTTCTCACAATCTTAAGATAGAAGGAACTATATTTGTCATGGATTTCAGAGATGCACTGCTGAAGCAGCAAAAAGATGATGATAGTAGTTATTTCTGGGGGATCGCAGCATAAAGTTAATATTTCTAGTGGACTACAAGCACCATAAAGTGGACAAGATAGCTTTGTGTACATTTATTTTATCCTTGCTTTTTATAAGAGAAGTAGACTGAAATATTAACTTTCAACATTGAAAACAATCACTGAAATTTATGGAAGATACCAGGGGAAATGATGTTGTGAACTATTACATTATTGTGAGATCTGATCCATCCACAAAGTCATGTGGCTCTTCATTTACCATGTTGCATTTCTACAGCATTTGCAGATAATGCATAATGAGAAAGTTTGTGAGTGTAACTAGCAAGTCATACACAATAACATTTTCACATTTATTTCATTTGTCCAGAACTGATACAGGGTGCCTACAAAGAAAATTCACTAGGTCACACTGTTTACATGCAGGTTGGTGCATGCAACCTTCTAAGACACAGTGACAGTGATGTCATCTGTTAATTACAATGGCAATCACTTTCACAAAACCTACTTCCAAGAAAATATAATCGTGTCAATCCAAAATCTAAAATCAAAGTTCCAGTATCATCTGGGAAACAGGTTAGAAATAATTGCATTTGAAAAAAAAAACTAAAAATACCACAGCACTGTGGCTGTAATGATATCCATACTTTTATACACTGCTGGTACTCTTGCACCTATCTTTGTTATGCCCATATCTTTACATTGTGTGTTTAATAGTTTGCAATCAGTTTTGCAGTACTTAGAGATGTGTATTGTATGATATTTATTGTCTTGACTATGAGAATTTACAATTTAATATGGTGGATAGTATGGGGGTACACGTTTAAAGTAAAGACTGGTTACAGATATGCAAGCTTTAGGAAGGTAAACATTTTACCACTGCATTTTAATGATGCCTTTCAGTTTACACCATTCTGCTTATCACAATTTGCATTTATTTTACATGTCATCACTTAGTGTTTTAAAAGAACTGTATGTGCTGTGTTTTCATTTTCTCACTGATTTACAAAATTTAAATGGCACAACTTACAAGTAAAGTTATGGCATCCAGATCCAAGGATATTATAGTCCTACTGTACTCAGCCCTTAGTAGACCAATAACGGAGTACAAAGTATAATTTGGCATGTACTTGACTAGGCATTTACAGCAGCTAGAGTAACCTCAAAGACTCTTCACAAAGAAAATTCAGGGTGTAAACAACATGCCCTATGCAGATAGACTAAAAACCCTATCCCTTTACTTTGTCTCCTACTGACTGTTAAGGGGTGACCTAAGCCTGCCCTACAAGGTGCTCACTAATCCAGCCCTGATGGAGCTATGACACATCCTCAGGTCAAACAGCACAGGAATCACCTGATCTGGGGATGTAAACGGGTCTATACAGAAGTTTGAAGTGTATCGACACCAAATACAAGAAATACCAAAATTGAACATACAGAACAGCAATTTTTTTTCCCAGGGAAAAAAAATCCAAACACAACATAAAGTGGGGGGCTTCACACCCCCACCCCTACTTCAATATACCAACAGTGGAGTAAACGGCAAAGTCCTGAAAATGGACCAGCGATTTTTTTCCCAGAGAAAAAAATCTCTGTTTCAGCCATTTGACTTGATGGGGACTTTGCATATTTGGTGTTAATTAAAGAGCATTTGCTCTTTTATCACTTCAAGCTTCTGATATAGACCCATCTAAACGTGGTCAGGAATTCAAACAAAACATGCTGAAGAGACAGATATGTGTCTCAAAGAATGCCCCTTCTTTGGAGCAAGCTTCCTATTCATGTTAAGCATAGCACTTCCCTGGACCTCTTCAAATGCAATTTGGATTAATGGATGGGGAATTGCAAATTCACAGCTGGGGTAGAGCCTATATCCTTTATGGACAGGAGCAATCTGTAACAAACTCAAGGCATAGGTACAAAACCATGCCATCCTCTTGCCCCCAGGGGCCATTTATTGGGTAAAAAATGATTGTATTGGCTAGGCTTGTAAGGGCTCTTAAACAGTTAGCCTAATAATGCCCTATGAACCTATGAGCCTATGAAATTACATACTTTTACTGCCAGTTTTAGATTATAAATGATAATATATCCAAATGCATGAATTTTCATGCACACACTGTCTGGATTTTAAATACTTGTTACTGAATGGGTAGTTAATTCATAACATAAAAATCATCTTTGCATCCTTATGCTAAGTACACTTTGAGGACGCTTTATATTCATATTAGAGTAGCAACATTAGTTCTTTACACTGATCCTGTATGCTCAGTATTATTTAGTAGGCTTTTTTCTCTTACTAGTTATCCTTTTGTTTCTTATCTAAATTAAGTATGATAAATGTTGCACACTATGACACTTGGTGTAATAATACAACAACCAGAACACAAATTTGACTTTAAAATGATTCACTGGCTGTCAAATAAAAAATAAATGTAAAAAAAAAAAAATATATATATATATATATATATATATATATATATATATATATATATGATGTAGTCATAATGACCAGGGATATCTAACATGCACAATCCATTCATAGAGGCAGTTAACATGTAAGTGATTGGATAAAGCAGATAAATGTGGTGATGTAATCCAGTAAGTGTTAAGTGAAAAATCTGCCACATAGCATCCTACACCTGCTTAAGTAATCTGCACAGGAAATAAAATAATTTGTTAGTAATGTGTCTTCTGTCAACATTACATGCCTTTTCAAAAATCAGAAACATTTTTCTTCATGTACAGGTAACCTCAATGAACTAAGATTTTTACTAGACTGGAATGAGTAATAACAGCCCACTAGAGAACAATCAATAACCTCACACTGTCATAGTCTCACATGTGCTTTATGTATCTGTGATTCCCTCCGCCCCCACCCAAGGCAAAACACATTTTACTTTAAAAGGGAATGTCTGTTCTTCATCAACAAATTCATCACCCAAAAAACACCTTTCCTTGTTTTTTAGCTTTTTTTTTCATATGGTCATCAGAAGGTCACTGCTAAAAATATTTATTCTTTGTTAATCACTGTCATATTTTGGGCTTTTGCTTTCTGTAGAGTGACCTTATTGCATTAGTCTTACCATAATAGAGTACGAAAAGTTGAGAACCAGACAGTCTTCTGTCCCATTTTTTAAAATATTATAAAACAAATAATGGTTTTAAATAAATTATATACATAAGTATTTGCACTTTATTCATTTTTATCTATATAACTGGATAATTAAAAGGTAGAAAATAAACAGTTGCCATGCAAAAGGACAAGAATTGATATAAATATTCAAAGTTTTTACAAAGTGATTATAATTTTGCTAACATATCAATCTAAGTAATTTGGTACTTGGATTTTACGTTTTAGCATGACATTGCAGTATTTCTAATTCTGAGCAAATCAGACACTTTGGCAAGCATATACAAGACAGAAGAGAAAAACAAGTAAATGGATGTAAAGAAAATTATCTGATTAAAAAAGCTAAACTGATTTGTGCTCATAAAGCTTACAAACACTAAATGATGTACCAGACCCCTTCATCATTAATAAAGGCTACTACACAATGGAAGAGGACCCTGTCATAAGTCTTAGTACAAAGTGTAGTCATACAGTATGACATTCTCAAAGCTAACAGGCAAATGATCTTCTCCCAAGACTTTACTCACTTTAGAAAAAACTACAACTGTAAACAGGCTGTTCAGAAATATGTATAGTATAGGACCAGAACCATGTTCCAGTAGTTACATAGTTGTTAAAGTGCATCTCATCCCACAGATCCTACTTCCTAGTGCTCAACTAATGTGCGGCTCAGCTTAGAGAGCTGAGCAACAACATAAAACTGTTAGGATACTCTTGTTCAATGTAGGAAACATTCTTCTAACCATAGAGTTGCCTCCACTGCAGGCAAGCCTGTACTCAGACCCTCACCTCCAAAGAGTGGCGCATCCAAGCCTCCAACTATAGATTGTCACACAGTACAAGATCTCCTCATTACCACATTATGTTAAGGACCCTGACTTATCTGTTACTCCTAAAGAAGGAGACCCTTTTATGGATTTTTGTATAGCATAATGGAGCACAGCAAAGTAGGGAATGACTACTTAATAAGGTATGTTAAATACATCAAGTATTTCGTAAAGACATTTGTATAGCTTTGCAAATATTTGGTTACTATCATGCTTATTAACATTGTCAGTTTCCAAAATATTAAGATACAAGCAAAAGATGTATACCTATATCTGTGTACTTCCAAAACTAGTGTAATACTGAATTTGCTTATTTCTGTGTCATTTTGAGCCATTAGCACATGGGTTGTGTCTGAAAAAATTGACAGATCATCCCTTCCCTGTAAACCAAAAATAAATTACTAAACTGCTGTCTACTGCAGAGATTTGTAACTATAATGTGCTGCAAAGTGATTCAGTCTGTATCACCAGTGCACATAGTTTACCACTGTACACTGTGTGCCTGTGCACTATTCAAAGAGAATGTCATTCTTTTGTGTACCACCTTTAGTTACCATAATCCATGTCTGTGAACCATAGTAATGGCAGGTGGTGTACTAACATAAGCAGCAAGATATACGATGTTTATGAATGCATTTTGTTGTGTTACAGGGCTCACGCTGGTGCACTGAAGACTTGTGAACTCTCATGTTTTCTACTGTTCATCTTTTCTTTTTTCTTCCTCAGTAATTGGCCAGTTTGTCAAATGGAAATTCCTTGAATGACAGGTAATCTCTCTTTATTAAAAATGGTCTTGTTGAATGCAGATTTCTATCTCTATCAAGCAGCAAAGTATATTACTCCGTGAGAAAAATGATTGAAAATGTAATTTTCATCTGTGTGATAATGATTGTGACCAATATATGCATTGGTGTAAGTAATAATATGTATGAGTGACTTACTTGGAACTTCAAGACACGTGCAATGAGGGAAGTGTACCTTTCTACTAAGATGAAATTACTTCTGGTTTGATTTACTAGCAGTGTGCACAGGGTTCAGTAGGATGGAATTCCCTCCAAATATTTATGGCTTTTGTTTTCTTAGTTAATACCTGTGACACCCCGGCACTGGCCTAGTACTCAAGGAGCCTCAGTCCTCACCACTGGCAACAGTGAGGGACGTAGACAATGGGAGGATGACAAGTGCATACACAGTAAAGTACAATTTTCCTTAAGAGCACACAGAGATCACAGTCAGTCTCGGGGCTGGTTTCTCCCTCTTTCGCCAGATCTCCAATAAGACCCCCCACTGGCACAGCTATAGGGTTAAGAGCTCAGCAAAGGGGTCAAACCAAGACCTCCAGCACCCTCTCTGTCCAACCAGTGCTTCGTGTCCCATCCCAAGTAGCTGACACACACATGCACACACACACACACACACACACACACACACACACACACTTTGAGATTTGATTTATATACAAATACACACACACACCCACACACACACACACACACACATACACACACACAAACACACGCACACACACACACACACACACACACACACACACACACACACACACACACCTAGGGAAGGCTGACACTGATTTACTAGCTTGCCCCCCTTCTGCCCATTATAAGGTAGTTATCACTCCACCAACCCCTGCTTATTAGCTACTATAAAGGCCCTTACAAACGGTGACCAATCCTACTGTGTAATGTTACTGTTATCCAAATGGTAAGTGTGACCAAGACCAAGGCTATTTAGGAGTGGCCTGTACAGTGTCACCAAATACATATGCAAGTACTCTCAGAGCTTAAATATGTCTCAGAAATAGCCACAAAGATAGGTTTAAATATATTTAATAATAAGTAATAAAAGAACAAGACAATGCTCAATCAACACAGTAACTACAGAGTTCAGATTCATAAAAATATTTTAAAACAACATTGGAGGGCAGTCTCAAATAAATACAGAAAACATCTAAACTATCTTTACTATATTCCTATCTATATCTAAGAGATAATGTACCCTAAATACCTTACTTACAGAATAAGGCAAATGCAGATGATGGATGTTTCTGGGTCCAAGACAGGATACAAAATGTGCAGTCTTTCTCTGAGATATTTCTTAAATTAAGAATCAACATTGCTGCTTGTTTAGCTCAGATGACATCACTCTTTGTCACCTGAATTCAGTTCTCAGGCTAAACAGATACTTAGAATTTAACGCCTCTGTGTCAAAAATACATGTCTCTCAAAAGTGTGTAGCTGCTAGGAAGTCATAGAGCAATAAAAATGCTTTTACATTTGAAACCTAGTAATTATTTATATTTCAAGACAAAGGGAAAGCCACTAGCTCTAGACATTGTGTCTGATTGCTGCACTGAAACACAGTTGTAAAACACTTTGATTCCAACTTATTTTCTTGAAGTTTTGCAAGTTAACTCTGTATGTTCCAGCTTCTGCTATTAAAACATACATTTGCACAGGTATATAGTATACATATATTTCTGTTCATTTCCAGTAGGGTACACTGTGGTTACATTCTTGAAGCTCAGTACATAACATACAGTTCTCTTACATTTGTAAGACAAACATATGAATCATGTTACTATTTAAAATGACATATGAATATTTACAAAATTCCACATAGCTGGACTGGCAGTGTTACATTTCTATATAAATCATATTAATATTTTCATGTTACATATAATTATTTACAAAATTCCACATAGCTGGACTGGCAGCATTTCCCTGGTGTCACAATACAATTTTTATTAATTGTGCTAAATGAAGGAGCATTCAGAGCAATGTTGTTAGAACAATCATGTTGTATGTCCTTCCTTCCTAGAAATTTGGACTTCAGCTTCACAGCTGAAATGAGGGAAACATTTCAGATTTTACTTAAGTGTTTATTTGTTTATTTCTGTTAGTCCCCAAAGTCATCCAAATAGTATAACCTTTCCCATATCCCTTTATCAACAAGGCAGCATATAACAAAAATAGGACTATAATCCCATTTTCTTATTCAGATCAAATGTGAAAGAGTCAACAAGAAAGAAGTGACAGCTTTCAATAACTATGGCTGTCACTGTAGATAAGACATTCCTTATTCTTGTTTATGAGTGTAGGATGCAATAAAACATTTTGTAAATGACTTACTTGAGTAATTGTGACAGCTGGAATGGGGATTCAGAGTGGAGAGATTCATCAATACCTGAAATGTTTTGAAAATGAGACAATCTTTAGTTCAGGACCAGTACACACACACACACTCACACACACACACACACACACACACACACACACACACACACACACACACACACACACACACACAGTCATGCCGCAGGACTCTACATATGTCACCTCTTTGAGATACAAGACAAATCTTGAGCAATTGGCAAAAACTCAAATACTTAAATGGATGCAGTGTGGGCATACAGGCTGCAGACTATGGGCACACCAAATGAAAAGCAAATTTTTGAATAAAATACATTGAGGCAGCAAAGGTTACTGTTGTACAACTATATTGTCATGTGTTTTGCTCATAGGTTCACAGGTAAGGAATAGGCTATCTTGCCTTCCAGACCAGGCTAAGCTTAGCCAGATTATCTTCTGGTGCTTGAATTAACCTATCTCATTTCATATTAAGTTGACCTTACCTATCCCTTAGTTAATAATTATATATTACCTATAGTGAGAATAACTTGGATCATACCTTTGATAATCTGGGGGAGATGTGGGATAAAGCATTTAGGAGTTGCCTTTGCCCATTAGTGGTACGGAAAGCAGTCCTAGGGTAAATGCATTATTATCCATCCACAGATTCGAGTTGTGCTTAAATATGGACAGCAATGGGCTTTCTTTTATGTGAATAGATTGTCTGTCGCAGAACAGTAGCGTCCTCCGCGAGATTTATCTGTTCTTCCATGCCATTCTGTTGATGTTGCTGAGCTCTAGACTGAATATTTCTGAGGGCATTTGACTTGCTGATGTGCAGTAAGTCTGTCAGTACTGGTCGTATGCCAGACACAGGTCCCCTCAGCAGTCTGTAGGATACCATGTATAATGGCATGACTTTGAGTCAGTCAATTTAGAACATGTTGTTTAGGGTGCATATACTTTTAGTAAGGTACCTCTATACTTGAATCTACCCCCTTATTAAACATATATGTGAATCCAAGTCAGAAAGAAGGAAGACCAATCTTTTTCAGGTTTAGAATGGCAGCATAATGTGTTAATATTTGGCCATGGTTCTGTTTGTTTTTTGAGTTGTGGCACACCTGTCTCCTGGTACTGCTAGGTTTCTGGCCATCAGTCTAAGACAGCCATGCTATGTACTGTATTGTCGTTTTTGTTCTTTGTGTTCCTTCCCCCAGCTTGCCAAATCTGCTATAATTAAATCAAAACAAGCGGACAGTGGTTCAGTTGGCATCTTTTTGCAGAAGCAATTGGGATGCAGTACTTACTGCACAGAAGCAGAATTGACACATTGGATGGGGAACTTATAGAAACCCTTGTATTTTGTGGCACTGCAATGGGCACTGATTAACCACTCTTATCTGGACTAGAAAGAGAAGCGTCAAACCACTTGTGTGGTACTATAAGAAATAACTTTCTTTCTTCTTCTGCCCTCTAACATAGTGGTGCCATCTAGTTTGGTCCAGCATGTATACTCCACCATCACAAACACAGGTAAAATAGAAATTATATAAACATAAACAACTGCAGATGACTGCAAGCTAGGAACAGTCATTGGACCTCCAAATGACTTAGCCATCCAGACAGGAATGTGTATCCCAAATAAACAACTGGTGCCAAAATCATGGACTGAAGCTAAATGCCAAAAAATGCATTATCATATTATTTGGGAAGCTATCTACCACAAGGAACCACCACATTGACAATACATCCATAAGACGAAATGCAGAAAGGCAAAAAGAAGCCGGAAAACACAATTCAAAAGCCGGTAATAGCTTTTGAATTGTGTTTTCAACTTCTGCTATTCAGTTTTTTAGCGTTCTTTAGGTGATTTTGTGGTATACATCCATAAGAGTTGACCCAGTTTTTCAGGATTTCAGAAAGTATGTGGACAGTGACTTAACTTTCAACCAACATATTTCCACTGTCATAAGAAAATCCTTCTATATTGCACAGCTTGTAAACTAAGGAATTTTGTCTAGATCTAGGGATGTCACTGCTCTCATTTATTCAGCTCTCATTGCCTGACATTGAGTACAAGGTGCACTTTGGCATGTCTCTGTGCAGACACATGCAACACTGGAATGGTCACACTTGGAGGTATATCGAGATAAATATTGCTTTTCATAATCTTTGTCAGGGTGCCTCAAGGTAGTCTATTTTACACAGTTTAAGCCTTTTCACCAACAGATCTGTGCAAACAGATTTTTGGGACCAGTCACTATACTAACATTTATCAATAGATAAATCCAGAAACTGTACAAATTTCACAGATGAGGTCTTATAAAGTAAGTGCAAAGAATGTGTATTTGAGGTAGGAGAAGGTGATTATATAGGGCAGGATTCACAAAGCCTCCATGTAAGAGTTACAAGGCTTACACAGAGGCTGCAGTTAAACGGTGTGACGTCAGCATGTCATGCATATGCATGAGGCATGCTGAATCACACCTAAGGCTTACACGGTCCGTGGAAGACAGTAGGGGGCATGTCCGTAGACCGAACCCTGCAAACGGACATGCCCCCAGAAGAGTAAAAGTCCCGAAAGTAAACCCCCATGACAGAGTCCATGTAAATGTGAATAAACACAACACAACACATGCCCCCACAGACTATGAACATAAAATATATAAATGAACATGTTATATATTTTTTTAAATTGTAAAGATGTTTGCCCGTGAGTGCGCTCGTTTGCACGGGCGTGCCCATAGCTTAGCCACAGTTAGCAGTCAGTGGAAAAGCATATAAGAACTACATATGCAAAGTAAACCAAGAAGCAGTAGCGTAGCGGTAGAGATGTCGGCTGAAAAGCAGGCAGTTATGGTTCGAGTCCCCCCAACATCAATTTTTATTTTTAGTGAAATAAGCATGAAACAAGTCCCTGACATATATGTACACATATAAAATTATATTTTATGTAAAATGTAATGAAATGGGCCATTTATTTTGAAGAAATGTGAGATAACAAAATAATAAAAAATGCCAGATGTGCCTATAGCTGAGCTACAGTTTAACAAGTTGAGTGCATCTGCCCGTAGGTGAGCAGTGGTTTAACAGTTGCAAAATGAGTGCCCGTAGGTGAGCAGTGTTTTAACAGGTGCAAAATGAGTGCCCGTAGGTGAGCAGTGGTTTAACAGGTGCAAAATGAGTGCCCTTAGGTGAGCAGTGGTTTAACACACTGAAACTGTGTGCCCCTAGCTGAGCTGAGCGTAATATGCGTGCTGACAGCCAAATAAAGCGTAAACCAGCGTAACCCATTTGAGCGGAGCTGCGCGCCACGCCAACAAGCTAACCGACGGGCAACGTTGAGCAAGCTGTAA
Source organism: Protopterus annectens (assembly GCF_019279795.1). Classification (NCBI taxonomy): domain Eukaryota; kingdom Metazoa; phylum Chordata; order Ceratodontiformes; family Protopteridae; genus Protopterus; species Protopterus annectens. The sequence goes on along the minus strand of NC_056737.1, from coordinate 1,752,587,723 downwards.
CAAAACTGCCTTTACACAGACACACCTCCTAGCCTGTGTAGACAGTCATAAAACAGGTTCAAACCCAGGATACCATGCACCATAGTCAAGGTACTGAACCACTAAGCCATGACAGCTGCATTTAGAAATGCAGTAATAGCAAATATATAGGAATGAATAGAAAGAGGAGCATGACAAAGCAGGTTTTGTGAAGCTGATACAATTCCAAAATGGCCAATCACAGATAAGTGCGGGAAAAATGGCATATATAAGCCCCGTAGGTGGGAATACACAGCATAACCGATTGTAGAACCAACTTGCAGCCAGAATGTCAGGTGTAGGTGAGGGTAGTTACTTTTGAGCACAGAGGTGGGGCGTTGAGGAGTCCAAATATATGGTTTGGCTCCTTGTCCACAATCATGAGGCCCAACTCATGCAGGGCCAGGTCCTGTGGGTAGCACATAGGGCTGAGGCGTGGGACCGGTTGGCTCATGATCTTACCAGTGCCACAGGGATACCAAGGACTGGTGAGCAGGTCTGTCACCACCATGCGGACCTGAAGAGATGGAAGCAGGACCAACTGAACCGTTGGATCCAGGAGGCCCGGCAAATGCCCAACGCCCCACTACTGAGTAAGTTACATCTAATTATTTATGTAAGAAATTAACCTAGCTGATATTATGGAGATGTGTATTCCAATATTACTTTATTTATATTACAGCTGCAGGTGTCCGTTCTGTGAACCGTAGAGCCTATGGTGATAAGCTGGTGCGGTTGCACCACCAGGCAGGTCAGGAATCCTCTCCCTGTAACTATAAATAAATATAAAAGTATGACAGTTAGCAAAAGAGTGCAGTGTAGTCACTAAGTAATAAAATGTGCAAGTAACAGTGTAAGAGGGTTTGCAAGTATTGCTTGATTACAAAAGTGTGATGCAGTCTGTAATCCAAACAGAAAAATGAAAAATTCTGAAATAAAGTCTGAAATAAAGATGTCCCACCTGTAATATAATAGTACATAACCTGCAGCAGGCTGAAAAGTACAGCTGCAGAAGCTTAGCAAAACACATGTGTGAAATATATCCCTGTTGAAATACAGAAACATGACAGAAGTGAGACTGTTGGAAAGGATTGTAATAACTACAGGTAAAACATGTCAATAAAGCCTAGAATTAAGTACCATCCTGAATTGTAAAAATAAAACAAGTGAGAGAGTGTGAGAAAGAGTTATGAATCCACCAATAAAGTAGTAATAACTCTTGAATAAAGTATACTGCAGTCAGTACAGAATGAAATGAATGTGACAAGCAGAACCAAACTGCAAAATGTGTTGAAAATGTTACTGCAGCTGGAATGTGCATCCCAAAATCTGGATATGTTGCTCTCAGTCTGCAATATGCAGATAGTATGGTTGTCTGAAATACCAAACATCCACAGTTGTCTATAGCTATATAAAGCAAATGTAGCAGGATGATGTAGCTGAACAGAGCCAGATATGAATGTGTATGAATAAAAATGAAAATGTATATTGATGTAGCAGTAACATTCCTATCACCAACTTGAAGTAGTTATCACATAGGAAACTGTAGGTAGAACTGTAGTGTGTATATATCTGCAGCTGTTAGAAATGTACAGCATATGTATTGGTATTTGAAGGTGTTAATTAAATTTTCTTCACCCTACCCTATAACCACATATAATCCATTCCACGTGAAATTGGTATGTGCAATCACAATTAACAGCTCTGGACATTTGTCCTGTTGGGTCATACATAATTGCATGTACGTTGATGCATCTGCCCTGTTCATACATCCAAACCTGATGGCCTGTTGCCATTAATCAACCCTGCATGTTGTTGGACTGTGTATTGCTGTTCAGAATATGCATGTGTTATGCTTGCTGTTCAATGGTTTGAATATCTGGGTGTTTGGTTAATGGGAATACTAATGCATGCTGTTACAACTAATTGTGAATGGTATTGTACATTACTAACCCAAACTGTCATGACATAATGCAAAACATAGGACGACAGGGAAGGCGGGTTCCAGCGGACCCACCTCTCCCACCTCAGCTGGCGAGTGCACCTGGCAGTAGTGCCCAGTCCGAAACCTCCTCCGGTGGCCCTGTGCCACCTGCAGGTGGAAGTGCTGCAGGGGATGGGGCTCGTCTCCCCTCTGCAAGAGTGGCTGGAGGAGAACAACCACTCACCCTCAGTAGTGTCCGGACTGTGGTGCGTAGGGAGATCCAGGAAGCTGTTCTTGGGCCCCTACTCCAGCT